>NW_013666427.1:157592-193413 GCF_000517525.1 Limulus polyphemus
ATGGTGAAATGGAACCTGGTATAGATAATAAATCAGAATAGGAGAAAGACCAAGATTTGAAGTCAATAATTGATTTTCTGGAAGCAATTGTTTTGTGCCCTTCTTGGGAGAAAGTGCCTAGCGTAACCCCTGTGACAAAGAACTATTGGGCAAAATGGGACCAGTTGAAGCTTGAAGATGATATTCTTGTCTGGAGATGGGAAACTGCAGCTGGGAAAGTGACGACCTGGCAAACAGTTATACCAAGAAAGTTATGGGAAGTTGTGCTGCGTCAAACCCATGATAGTTTAACAGGAGGACACCTCGGAGTTAAGAAGACATTGAGTCACCTATGACAGAGAGTTTACTGGATAGGTATGAGGCAAGATATGGAAGAATGGTGCAGGACCTGCAGTACATGTTGTGCTAAAAGGGGACCCAAGCATAAGGGACGTGCTCCAATGAAGTTATACCAAGTTGGCGCACCAATTGCTGGTCCTTTGCCCCAAACTCGTGCTGGAAACAAGTACATTTGCGTGGTGATGGATTATTTCACCAAGTGGCCTGAGGCATATGCAATACCAAATCAGGAAGCCACAACTGTAGCTTCAGCTATTAGTGATTTCTTCTTTAGGAGTTGTACTTTTCTACCATCCCATCGGACTGTGGGTGAAGTGGCGTTGTCCTGGTCTTTCAGATGCCAAACAACTTGCAGCATTCTTGGAACACAGCTGATTCAAAGTTACGGCCTTGATCTGAATGCAGTTCATATGGCATACCAAACGCCACTTCACCCACAGTCTGATGAGACGGTAGAAAAGTACAACTGGACACTGGGACAGGAATTGGCAAAGTTTTGTAATAGCCGTCAAGATGACTGGGATATCTTACTCCCTCCACTGTTGATGGCCTATAGGACAGCAGAGCATGAAACCACTGGATACACTCCAACAAAGTTGATGTTTGGTCGGGAACTTCGGTGCCAGTGGATCTGTTAATAGGACGCCCACCTTTTGAAGAGTTGCCTGAGAATGTGTCAGAGTTTGTGAAAGTGTTATCGGAAAGGATGGATGATATTCACCATCAAGTGCGTTCAAACTTGAAAACGTTTGCTGATTCGATGAAGTTAATTTATGATAAGAGATCTACTGAAGTCAGCTTTGAACCAGGAGACAAGGTGTGGTTGTATAATCCCAGGAAGACCAAAGGGAAGTCTCCTAAGTTGTCTTCTCCATGGGAAGGCCCATATGACATAGTGGATCGTCTCTCAGACGTGACTTTCCGAGTAAAATGTGGTCGGCGAGGTAAGCCAAAAGTGGTGCATGCCAACAGGCTTTGGCATTATCACGATCCAGGACATTTCAGTTGGGACGAAGTGAACAAAGGAACAAATGACGCTGCTGAAGAGGTGTCACCTGAAAAAAGCCAACATCGAAGAAGAAACTCTACTCAGTTTTGAGAAGGGAAATGATGAAGCTCTTGATGAAGTTACTACCACTGATGTGACTGTTACCGATGATAGGACATTTACTAATGAAGCGGATGAACCCCACATGAAGCAGAAGCCAACGAGACGGAGACCAGTACGGAAGAAGATACGTCCCGTAAAATTAAGACTTTGTTGAATTGTAATTTTGTGTTTGTAATTCTGTACACTTAATTAAGTTATTGTTATTGGTTTATTGTATGTGGTTATTGTTCGGGACGAACAATACTAAAGAAGGGGCAGTGTTGCGTCAGCGAGGTCACGTGACTAGTGTCATGCCACGTTTCTAGAACTATCCTGTTCCTTCGGGAGTGCTCTAGCATTTGCTAAATTGGGGGTGGTCTTGTATATATAAGATGGTCACGGCGTGACGTGACAATGTGTGTAGGTAGTGAGTAATTGAACTGCAGTCAGAAAGTATTGTTGAAGTTAATGTTCGTTGTTATAGCGTTTGTGATAGAGCGACTGTTGAAAATAAGTGTATCGGTAAAGTTATATTCAGAAAGAATAAACCAGTTTTATTAAGAAAGGACTTGTGTCGCTAAAGTTTCGTGGGAACGAAGTTACGGAAAATCAACTAACGAACGGAGACGTAACAATACCATATTTCCTATTCTGCATGTCTTCTTTCTTATTTATATTGTGTGTGTATATATATTTCTTAAACTCGATTGTAAAAATCAAGTGTCTTATTAGCTTCATTTCGAAACTGCAAAATTAACGAATTTTCTGCCAGAATTTATGTCAAGAACATTACTGTTTGGTTTTGATAAGAAAGTGATTAAAGTATCAGCTTATCGAGACGTTCCTTGTAAGTTGCAAATTACGTTCGTCGTTTCACTACAATTAGATTGCTGAAATAGTATATTTTTTCAATAAATTCACATATTCAACTGTAGATAAAATGATATCAAAAACCTAATAATCTCAAGATGAACTTTAAAGGTAATGTTTGCTTTATATAAAATGTTTTTGCTGTATAATCGTTTTCCTCGTTGCTTTTTTCGACTTTTCGCGCAAAACCACATAGACTAGCATAGCCTCCCCTAAGGTCTAACTGCAAATACTAAAGGGAAGAGAAAAGCACCTATCTTGGCCTACTCTTGCTGACCAGATAGTGAGATTTGACCGTTGCTCATACAGAACACCCACGGCCTCAAAGTGCAGAACGCGTTTTTTGTGCCAACGGAACATGATTTATGAAAACACGGATTCACAATACAGGCAGGCTAACTACAAGGGCACGCGCAGCTCAAAAAATGTTCATAAAGTTTTTGCCTCACCCTACCTATTAAGGTTTTTAATAACTACGGTAGATAATTGTCATAATTTTGGGAACCTGTGTATATAATATTAACGTTTTCATGGTATGCGTTAGAATATGTATTAATTTTTTGGCTGTTAAAAAGTGTTCTTTATAAACTAGTTTATCTAGTACTGCAGCATCTATACATGAGAAATTTCTGCGCAAAATATATGAGCCGTCACAGAGAATCATATGTATAGCATACGTTAATGCCTAAGTCACTTCATAATGAATACATGAACCTAAGATCTGGTTACCGATAAGTAGCGGTAAGTTTAGAAATTACAGTGCTAAAATTCGGAGTTCGAGTCTCCTCGAGTAGCTAGTACTACAGAGAAGGGAGAGGGTCTTTTTCGAAACGTGTGGATCTTTTATTCTACACAAAGAATTTAAGTGATTTACATGAAAGCCAAGCATTTATTTAAAAAACAAAACAAAAAACAACAGAATATAGAGGACCTTTTAGGCTTTTTAGAATACTGAGGTGCTCTTTCGACACCCCTCACGATCCCCATCTTGCTACACTCCTGACGGTTGCTTCCGATAGAAGAAAAGTATGTCAGCTAAAATTGATACAGTTTGAAATGTCATTTTAAAACAAAGAAGTAAACATTACTTAGGTTATCTAAGAAGATGAAACATCTAACTTTCAAAAAGAATTAATCTCGGCTTTTAGTTTTATTACAGAACAATATATCCCTATCGCAATAAGAAAAGGGGTACATAAACCCTTTAAAATATTGTTTCATTTGCTCATGCAAAATGGTAAAAAAGAGATAATACGGTGTATACGCTCCATATATCTAGTTGCATAAGATTTGCAAGATCTTTTAAAAATTAGTATGTACAAAAATGAACGTATAAGCACAAATAAATATGTTCTTTGTTTTTACCATTATATAGTTTGGTAGAGATTCAACACTACGATGTTAATTCGATTTCATATTACACCTTTTATTCTGATTAACGATCGTTTTTCCTAAATAACTGACAACACCTCACGGTTTATAACTCTTACTCTTGTAAGCTTCAACTCAAAACTCAGGTATCTATGTACTTTATTATTATTATTTTGGGCGTTTTACTTTTATTGAAGCTAATTCTGAAAACAGTACTAAAGCATATGATTATTGAGTTTTATATTAAGTATTCGGAAGTACGCCTGGAATTACTTAGCTGTGGAGTAGCATAACCAACAACAAGTTTGTTAATGAATAGGGAAGATTAGTTTCACTGTCACACGTTTCGAATGTGCGTGTGTAAACTCGAATGAATTGTGGAGACGTCAATACACAGTTAGAGTTTCAAAAATCCGACTGAACATATATAACTTTCAGACGTAAAACACCGAGAAATATATTATTTATTATCAAAAATTATTATATGATGACTGTAAAATTGTGGCTTAAAAAAACTAATAAAGTTTGGAAAGTATAGAAATATTGACAATATATCAATGTAAAAAAGTCACAGTTGTTGCATTACCCATTACAAATTAATTATTACAGTAATAACGATTCCTTACCATATAATTTAAGCCTTTTGACTTTTATACGTTTTAACATAAGTTGAAAAATCATAGATGTTCCAAATGTGTGGCTGTATGACACTTATCCTATCTGTATATACTTGTGATACTTCCGAAGGACAACAAAACATTTTTTGCACTTAAGACATGTATAACAGACTCGAAATTATGATGAAAATCCTTCTCAAATAATTTTTACACGTAATTCATTACTATTCTAATTCGGGCTCTCCAGTGTTTGGGTTTTATAGCTACCTAAATTTACTATATTTTACACTTGATGGTCCAACTCACGTTATTGAAACCGTGGCCCTGCTGTCGGGTTTGTTGAATACGCAAAGCTTCATTATTTTATAAAACGGAATTTTCATTTTGTTAAATACATTTTAGGATTGCGTATTATCCATTAAAAATCCCAATTGTACATAAGATGCGTTTTAAGAAAGTACTTATTTCTAATCCTTAGCAATTAAGATAATATTTATTGTTCCAATTATATATTTCCTTTCAAAGAGCTAAAGCTCATAAAATTCTAAAACTTTTAAGTATGTACACACACAGTCACTCTCATATTGTAAAGGTTTATGTAATATTTTTACCAGTTTCATTTAATTGTTAAACGATTATAAGTCTTTAAATTGTTATACTAATAAAGTTTTTTCTTTCTAAGTTTAAAATTAAGTACAATCTTAATAACAGTTTATAGTCCTTACCTTTACTCCAGTGAGCTATGGGTTTCCTTGTATACGTATACTTTCCAGAGCAGTGGCGTGATTACTTGGTGCTCATGTCTATATATACTTACGAATATTTATCTACATACAGAAAACAGATCTACGCTAGCGCCAGTCGCGTTTATCAGCCGGAGACTATCCTTTCGAATGGAAAGCTTTTGTTCCATCAAAAGGCGAATCTTTCAGCCACTTGAAACTTCACATCCGTATCATGTGCAAATATCACGTGAAGCACGAAAGACAGCATGATCTCCAGATTAGTCTAAAACTCCTAAGATTCTAATCAACCCACCGAGCGGCACTTAGCACAAGGTTTAATTTATTAAAACATCAATTAATAATATTTCCAATATATATATATCTATGTGTATACATATATTATAACTCCTACGCTGCGCGTGGATAGGTACACATTAAAATGTTCCATTTTGGTGCGTTATAAACAATGGCATGATGTATAAACCAGAATAATATGCAGTTTGAGCCAAAGCGGACCTCCCAAAACTACAAGTAATACAGCTCTTTCTTCGTGATTAAACTGTGTATTTGTATGACGACTTAATCAGCTTGATACTAAAATCATTCCAACTGCTCATTATAATTATCATTGCATGTGTGACATTAAAACTTTTGTGAAACATCGCACAAAAAACAACATAAGTAGCTTATTTCTATATACTAATGATACACAGCAATGAGTAATATACCAAAGACTATTAGAATCTGAGTGATAAATATCTATATAATAGCCAATGTCTGTCTTTTTGTTACGATCTATATCTTCTGAGCAGTTAATCGTAGAAGAAACATTATATATCAAAATACTTATTTTCAAGAGGACATTACAAGAAAATTGTTCATTTTATTTGCAATTCCTAAAACACACTGTTTGATATTATTCTTCTATAGCTAGAAATAATGTATCTGCATTCAAATAAATTCATCTCATTCTTATAAAACGTCTTTTGTGGAGTGCTCTGCAGGATGTAAATATTTACAAACTTGCCTTCATCCTTACTACAAACTAAAGCTACATAACACGGTGTCCATTGCACAGAAGTTGTGACATAGTTCTGTGTCATCATTTCCTTGAGGTATCGATCACACCCCAGTGTGTGTGTGGGGTTGGGTGGAGATAGCTAAATATTAGTTTGGACTGGGACTATCTATCACTTTTGAGTACATAAAATTGAAACTATTAATGACGTAGGCAATCTAAGATATCACATTATATGCTTCTGTAGTATGACTTAATAGTGCAATATAAACACATAATCTCTTCTGTTTTTGTTGTGTGCAAAAGTCTCTTATTTGGTTTAACATCTGAACATCTTGTCTTTTGTCAAGTTTTGCTCCTTCATCGTATTTTCATTTCTGTCTTTTGGACCTGGCATGGCCTGGTGGTTAAGGCACTCGACTCGTAATCTGCTGGTCGCGAACTCGAATTCCGTCACTTAGCATGCTAACCCTTTCGGTGTGAGGGCGTTGTAATGTAACGGACCATTCCACTATTTTTTGGTAAAGAGTAGCCCAAGAGTTGGCGGTGGGTAATGTTGATTAGGGTATTTCCCTCTTGTCTATCACTTCTAAATTAGGGACGACTAGCGTAGAAATCCCTCGAGTAGCTTTACGTGAAATTCAACAAACGAACGAATTCTATTTTTTGTTTTAATTTTAGCTTTACCATTTTTTATAATTTCACTTTTCATGTAGTATTTCAGTTGTTAATTGTATTTGCATTTAAATTGTGTTACATGTATTATAAAGATTTATTTAATTGTATTGTTATCAATCTATGATCAAAGAAAACTACTTACATTAGTCAGAACTAAGCTCTCTCGACTCGTAGCTCCCTTCTACACCTATTATTTCACACACTTTTCATCAACTAAATCCTATGTTTCTTCACTTATTCGTGGATTATAACTACTGATACACCATTACTCTTTAAACAGAGTACCATAGGCCAACCTTACTGAAGCACTTGGGGTTCTCACATGGAGTTTATCTGTTCATAAAGTTCGCGCAAAGATATAAATTAACTTATAGACTAGAAAAAAGGCAACATGACAATAGCAATGACAGCCAAATTTTAGGATATTCTAATCAAATAACGTGAGTTGACCGTTACTTTTTATAACGAACCCACCCACATCCACAAAGTTTGAAGCGTGATTTCGTGGCAAAGGAATGCACACCTGAACTCTAGGATTCGCAGTGTGGCACCTACTATTAGGCCACAACCGTAACGTTGTATGGAGATGCTACCTAATAAATAAATGTTTGTTTATAATTGCATTCCAACTTTCATAATCCTGTTCAATATGCAGCTAATCGAGAAGCGATTAGAGTATATTGTAATTAGAAATACGGAAGGACAAAGAGCTTTCAATGTCCCTACAATATTGTTGTGTACCTATAGGTATCACAGACCTGTTGTTTTGAGTGAAATATAGCTATTCACTTGTAACTTGAATTAAATTTAGTAAACATTCAGTAATGTAATATGCATTGATTAGTTCACCAAAATATAAATCATTAAACACATCTTTCATTGCGGCTTTAAAACTCTTTGATCTTAGCCAATGTTCATTCTTAATACCAGTATCAGCAAAAGATGAAAGCAAAGAAAACCTTCACACTCACTTAAAGACCTAATATTCAAAACACGCCTTAACTCTAGACTATCGTATTTTGCCACAAGAGAAATTCTGCTCTATTTATCTCAAGGCATTTAAATTTAAGTTTTCTCTGCACTATCTTTCCTGACAAAAGTATGAGAGACATAATCAAATACTTGCAGTGTTCACCTGCGTCTCTATGTAAATAATACGCTTGCGTTTGTCTATCGGGAACTTTTCTCGTAAATCTCTCTATCAAACGCTACAAATCTCATCCTTAGAAAGGCCTTTTTCCGAGGAGTCCGGATTGCATATTGGCTTTTCCATTTAGAATCACCTTATTTTTTTTTTCTTAGTCAAGCTTTTTAGTGCAACGATAATGCTACACGATGGCACAATATCGTTGTCATCACGTGACGACTGGCTTCGATTTCAACATTAGTTTTTGCATTTGCAAAGTATTTCACAAAACAGCACTTAAGCCGCTTGTAATTTCCTTAAAAAATGAACATTACACTAAGTACAATTGCTATGGGCTTTCTCGACTTATTTAGGTCAAAAATACGCATTCGCAATTCGTTCAAAATCATATGCTTGTCACTTTCTGAGCACGCATTCAGACGTTTCTGCATATTCAGCTAAGTTTGATTCATGATAACTTTGCATTTACTATATTTTGCAATAACTTAATTTCGATTCGTTTCATAGACTACTATAAACACTTTTCAGCTACTTTTTTCTTTACTATGGGTTTTATTGCTCGTTTTTGTGAGTTTCTTTGTTTCAACTCATAAAACCGTGTTATACACTGAAAGCTCATAACTGTTTCATATAATGTACACTATTATAAATACCATTGATATACTTTATTGTTTATTTACGTGTAGTTATATTAAATTAAGTTACGTATGTGTAACTTTAATAAATAAAGTATTGTCTACTGAGTTTTATTCTCTGTCTGCATAAACTTTTCTCAAATAGACTAGGATTTGTTAATCTAATACATAATGCCTGCAAGAAAGCGTAGCTTAAATGACGTGCGTGAAAATGATAGACTAAGGAAAATTGAAGTGAATAACATGAAGACTACCGCAAATGTTTTGCGGGTCGAGGCTAGTATAGATTTGTTATCATAGTTTTGTAATATTTGAACCCTGGGTAAGTTTGTGTGTCTGTTGTTTACGTATACTATTGATGTACATGTTTGGAGCGTTTATTACATGTAAATTATAACTGTTATTATACCAATATCATAAAGATGGCCATTGATATTTTAAGCTCAGTTACTAATCAATAAAAAAATGTTCCAATGGAACCTGCTGTATCGTGTATTGCTTAAATCTAGAGTGGTACTGACTACTTCATAAACCATTTTCATTAAGAAATTGGAGATAAATCTGTTGACGTTTGCAATGTGGCTGGTAGGAATTTAATTTTTAGTTTGGTTCTAGTTTTATATGAAATATGCACAAGGCAGGTGCAAATAGTAAAGTACTTGTGAATAGATAGGCCAGCATACAAATAGACGGCTAGTAGAGCTAACTAGCTAAATAAAAAAATATCAATCAATGCACAAGGAAACATACATTACACAGAGCTGACAAGCCAACTACATTATTATAGCGTGACATTACATTAATGACTATACACTCAAATGACCACAAACTTTAGCAGTATATATATATATATATCTTTTGATTTTTAATAATTATAAACAAGTGCAAACCGTGCCAATTTTTGATATTTTAGATAGAGCTATGATAATATTGGATTGCATCTGAGTAAACTTGTTTTAACTGTACACGTTGCAATATACTTTATATAGATTGTGATAGTCTAGACTACTTCACACAAGCTGAGCGTAGCCGACCGAAAACAAGCTCTTTGCAAGACTGTTAAATATTGCATAATCTAGTTGAAACTCTGTTAGAAAAGGAGTGTGTATCAATTCATAATAAAATAGCAGGTGAAAAGATCTCGCCATCGTGCAAAAGTTGCCATTGGCTATCAGCAGTTTTCTTTATTTGTTATAATGTACCTTACTATCTTTAAAATAATAAGCGACAGCCTTGGAGGAAAACCCTGGGATAGGCAAACATAGGAATATTCAATATAACCGGAAAATGAGTAGAGAAAAATTCATTTTGCTTTGCTTCATTAATGGGATTCCATTGTTGTGAGGTGTGTTTTTGCAAATGTGGTATGTAAGACTACAATGTGTTTTCTATCTCTTTATATTATTTTTCAAAATTTGTTACTTGTACAGTTTCCAAATAAAATGTAGGTAAAAGAGGTCGCTAAGGTACTTTTGTTATAGCTACCTATTGTTCTATGTTATTCACCCGGAGTAGTACTTTTTGTTTTCCCGTGATAAAGATAGCTGCAAATTCACCCATAGTACAGGAAGTTAGACAGTTGTCTTTTCCACTTGTAGTCAGGTAATCTCTGGTGGTTATGACCTCCATTGCGTTTCATTGGGAATGATCAGTTACGTGGATAGTGTTAGTCACTTTGGGTAAATCTGATGTCAACGACCTCCTCTGAGTTAGTCGATCTACTATGTCACTGAACGAAGTCTAAACTAACTCTCCAGTAAAGGCGAATGTCCGTTGTAGCAAGCATTCTCAGTTGGTTTGTTTGAAAAAAGATTGTATATTTTGATTGTACAATTAGGTTCAGTTCCTCTTTATTTCTCGCAAACTCACTTACTTCAAGAAATGTTTCCTGACCGAATCTCCAGTTATTCTGCTGACCTATCTTGCCACTACTGGAGGAATCACAGTTTTCTGAAAATAACACAAGCACGCAAATATATTTAGAATTCATTAATTCAAGGGAAAGGGTAATTCAGTCCAACTCTTCTTTGGAAGCGCCTCATTAACAGTTCTAACAGTTGACCAATAAATAATACTTCCCCTAGGTGGACTGGCATAACCTGATGGTTAAGGCGCTTGACTCGCAATGCGCGGGTCACGGGTTCGAATTACCTTCATTGAATATGCTCGCTCCTTCAGCAGTGGAGGCATTATAATGTGATGGTCAATCCCACTATGCTTTGTTAAAAGAGTAGCCCAAGAACTTGCGATGGATGGTGTTAACTAGCTGCCTTCCTTCTAGACTATCATTGCTAAATTAGGGATGGCTAATGCAGATGGTCCTCGAGTAGCTTTGCGCGAAATTCAAAACAATCACACAAGGATGATTTTCAAGCCATCACACAGACATACGCCCTAAGATAGGAATAAATAGTTCAACCGAGGACTGTCAACCATTCACGAGAAAATCTTACTTATGAAAAGCAGAAATATATATTGCCTCAGAAATAATGGCATGCTAAACCATTAATGTTACTTTTATATTTACAAGCGAATAATTTAATAAGGGATCGTCTCTAACCTGTAAATACTTTAATTTGTTGTAATGGGCACTTCATCTAGAGGAGGTAGTTGTTTGTTTCTTGTTCTGAAAAATATGATCTTCCAAAACTTAATCAACAGGTTATATTACATATTTAGTGGACTACACTCAGATTTGATTTAACATCGGTTGGTTAGATAATAAAAGAAAACAAATATAAGCAAATGAAGATAACACATAGATCTAATATCTCACAAATACATTAGATATTTTTTTTCTTATATGAACTGTAAATCTTTCATTATTTTCTTCGAGTTCTTATAAAAAAAAAGTTTACAAACTTGCATGTTACGTTTCTCTAAAGCAACCAGTTGGCTAGTAAACATCTGTATAGAATCAAAAGTTTCACTTTTCTTTCTAGTAAAATGCGCCAAATATTTAACGATCACCTGAGAGTTATTTCGTATATACAGTTACCTGTAATAACACTGACACTTTGCCTAAATTTCGTTTTTCTTAAAAACGTCACAGACTACCTTCAAACCCTTAAGCAAGTAGAAACAGACATAATATTATTTGTACGGAGTAAAAAAAAAATCAATTTGTCTAGCAGATGAAAGTAACATTGATAGAATTGACTTTATCATCGTATAAAAGTTATTCGCCATCTTTCTTTTTGTATCAGTTAACAGTGCCATGTTTTATATAATGTAAATAACAATAAACCACCTGTATACGAAAATGAACAGGAGACTCGAGCTTATATTTGAAGATATGACGTCCGTGAAGGTAAAAGTTTTAAAAGCATATTGTTCTAAGTCCACTCTGTTCAGTTAAGATTATAAAATCTAACTTATTAATGGAACCTACATTCATAACAATAGAAATACCCATAAACTGGGTGTTTTAATTGAATACACATATGTACAATTATATATATATATTAATATGTTTATTTTTTCCTTTATTTTTCTGCTTAATTATCAAGTGTTTTCAAGGTCAGAGTGACCAGACAACTGGTGTTTTGAGTTGATTTCTGTAATCGGTTGAGAAATGTGAAAGTCTTCATATATTTTAAGATTTATACAATTGACACAAAGATTTCTTTACTTGAATTTAATATACATGTTTGATATGGCGCTCTAACCTGATATTATCCCCTGTAAATTATATCTTCAAAAAAAAAAAGTTAAATCGGTAGTTAGCTAAAGCTGTAAACAGTTGATCTGGAAATAATGAGATTTGGTTTCATTGATAAAGATGGATAATTTATGAAGGGCGTGATAATCTAAATATTAATATCAATCATGAAAGAATATCACTCCAGTAACGCAAATAGTTTTTACTAAAGTTGATACTATAGTTACGTAAAAACTGAACTTCTGTTTTATTAAATCATTAGCAATTCTCTTAGGTTTCCTGAAAAGAAAATCATGTTTCAGTAAAAAAAAAGGGAAGTAATAAATATGTGTTGCAAACATTTAGGAATACTTCATGTAAAATTATAATAATTTTAAAAACTAAGTGTCCAAATGCTTCTTCACGAGCTGTTACTTATTTTACAAAGTGGATTATTGTTTATTTTATATTCACTATACGCATGTTTTTCTACAACAAACAGACTTCTTTGAAACAAGTGATTTTCTTTAGATTACAAACATGTTTCAGATTCATATATTTACATCTTTTGGTTCGTTGAACGTCTGCAACCAGGTTTCCCCATACTTCTGTTTATTCATATAAGATTCTTTCTTTGTCATTTCACATAAGTAGCCTGTGATGAATGTTAAGATAAGTCTTCAATGTGATGTCACTGGATTATAGCTTTAGTGCTTGTGATGCTGTTGTCTATCAAAAGGAACGCATAACAATCAGATCGCCTTTATACGCTCGAGGAGAAGGATACGATAAAAATCCCATAAAATAAGTGACTTACATTTTCTACTATACTTAATATTCACGCAAACTCGCGTGACCACGAGAAGTAGAGGTTAATATATGTGACAGTAGTTATTTAATGATGTCAAATTAGATCTTCGGTTGCTAAGCTCTCAACACGAGTGTTGTTGCACACAAACTAAATATTTGGGTTCTGAAATTTTTAGATAAAGGTACTTATGTACTATTTAAGTTTTCTATATGAATTGTATCGTTATATACGAGGCTACACATTTCTCTGTTTTTAACAGTTTCAGTCTTTCTATATAATACTTTCTATTGTTATCTGTCATTTATTCTTCCAAATCATCTTATTTGTAACTGCACTACTACGCACACACTACTACTTCAGGTTGGATTTTTTTCACTCTTTATTCCGTGTGTCGTTTTTACTTGAATGTCCACCATTTCCTTAGTTTTTCACTTACACATAAACTATCATTCTCATGACGATCCCTCTATGTTTCTATTTTTAAATCATCCTTTCTATATTCTTGTTTCACAGACGTGTATAACGTCATTCCAAAGATCACTCCTTTTAACTCCATTTATTCTCTAACATTTTTTTAAGCTTCTTCATTTTATTCTCGCTCATCTCAATTTGACTTTCTTGTTTTAAAGAAATGTTTCATTTCTTTACAACCGCTGTTATCGTCGTGCACTGCCTCTCGTAAAAAAAATGATTTAAGCTCTATTGACTCATCGTCAGCCACGTGCAGATTTTTGTTTTTTTTTAGATCTGTTTTCATTTGTGAATTGTTCTGTTTCTTTAAATTACATGATTTATTAGCAAAGAACTGGTGTGCGTGATACGGAGTGCACGCAAAATGCATAAGCCTGTCTGGATCCATACACACACATACGAATGTTCACAAAAGTAATTTCTATGTATTCTACATCTCGTCGGTTTACTGCTTAAAAGTAATCATTCTAATGTTATAAAAGGATGGCAAAAGGTAACGATCAGTACTAGAATGAAATATTTCGTGAAATTATAGATTTTATTATTAGTTTCAAAGTATATGATAAATTCAACCTAAACGTAAAATTTCAGGTCCAAAGCTCAAACTTTTCTTTCTATACTGCAGATACCTGCTGATCAGATCTACAACACACACTTCAGAAACAGAAGTACATATCTCTCATGTATTGCAAATGTACCCTCATTCAATTTATTTTCAGTACACAACGGGGCTCACTGTGAGTGACCAATGTTTTTTAAATCAGTAACATTATTCAATTACTCATTTTATATGCTAACCTTCTTTAGTATTTAAATATCAAATAAGATGGTTATTAAAATGAAATGTAAAGGAACTTATTTTCGTAGTAGTTTGTTTCTTCGTAATTAAGCACAAAGCTGCACAATGGGCCATCTGTGCTCTGCCCACCACGGGTATCGAAACCCGGATTCTAGCGTTGTACGTCCGCAGACATACCGTTGTGCCACTGGGGACTCGTAGTAGTTAACAAGACCTTCATCATATACAGCAGGAGCTTTGGAACTCCAGTTTTAAGGGTTTGTTTGAAGTTAAGCACAAAGTTACGCAATGGGCTAGCTGTGCTCTGCACACCAGAGATATCGAAACCCGATTTCTAGCGTTATAAGTCCGCAGGCATACCGTTGTGCCATTGGGGGTCCCAGTTTTAAGTTGCGCATTAATTATAAATGGAACGTGGTTTTCAGCAACATTTTTAATCACACAAGTGACTCTTAGCTTTTTTAAACTTCTGATTTTAACCAAACAGGTCTACCTCAACTCCTCTTCATTTAGTGTATTTATTTTTTGTTTGAAAGGGCAGAACTAAACATAATTTCTCTATGCTAGACCAAACGTATCACACGCAAGAATCAGAAGTTTTTGCGTGTCAAGTGAGATTCACTAATGGTGAAAAACATAAAACTTTTCGAATTCTCGAAATTATAGTTGCCATGGCAATATATTAAATTTCTCATATTAAGTCACGAACGACCTGTATATTTTGTAACTCGTTATTTGAAGCGCTTAATCTACTATATATTCATGAAGACCCCAGAAAGGAAGAAAGCCGAGTTTCTAAAGGCCTTAATAAAATAAGGATTAAACACGTAAAAATCAAGTTTAAAGGTAATACGAAATTACAAATTAAGGATTGCGATAAAAGTTTACAAGAGAGAAGAGCAGATATAACATTTCGGCATTTAGCGTACATCGGATGCTATACACAGATATGTTCAGTACCTATAGGATGCTATACACAGATATGTTCAGTACCTATAGGATGCAATACACAGATATGTTCAGTACCTATACGATGCAATACACAGATATGTTCAGTACCTATCGGGTGCTATACACAGATATGTTCAGTACCTATCGGGTGCTATACACATATATATTCAGTACCTATAGGATGCTATACACAGATATGTTCAGTACCTATCGGGTGCTATACACAGATATGTTCAGTACCTATCGGGTGCTATACACATATATATTCAGTACCTATAGGATGCTATACACAGATATGTTCAGTACCTATCGGGTGCTATACACAGATATGTTCAGTACGTATCGGGTGCTATACACAGATATATTCAGAACGGCTCTGGGTTTTGTTTTTTTAGTACAAATTTTTAGCTCAAAGCTCCGTCATCCCTTGACCGAGTTGAAATCTAATTACAGTTTTGGACTCAGGAGGTCAAACTCATTCGAATGAGGTATTTGACTACGCTTAAAGTCTCATAGATTAGTTTGCTCTAATCCTGCCTAGAATAATTTCAAGTGCCGCGGCTATTTAGGATTCCCTCTTGTTAAACTTAGAATATCTCTGTATGTGGATAAAACATACATATAAAAATAACAAAATGATGTGTTCTGCATTGATGTTCTATAATCTTACAACTGTCTAAGCCTTGACGTAAATGAAGCAAAACAAATCAAATGCTCTAACTATAAACAGTAAGATTTGCCATAATTTTTACATCATTCCTATCTTATTATCATTAAAGGCCCAGTGCTTTTCAAATTATTACGTATGAAATGACGAGGGTAATTTAATTTTATAATACCAATTTGCAAATGCTAAGATAATGTATGGCGCCAAGGGTGAAATGTTCAGCATGTATATATTACGTTCATGGCAAATTCTCGACTATTTGATAATGTAATGCTGCCAAGGTAGATAAATATGTCACAGACGCCCTTTCCTAGAGAAGATATTCGTAAATGAGCTTGCCAAATAATGTAGAGCCAAAAGACAGAATATTTTTTTTAAAAGGATTCTTCAGTGTTCGCCATGGAAGCAATAAAAGTCACACCGCAGGTTGTTTAGGACAATAATAGGCTTTGAAACCACATCGTATTGCAATCTATTCAACGTCCTCATTGTTACGAAAGAGAACCCTACGATCTAAATGTCATGATGACGAAGCTGTGCACATTTCCAACACTCGAATACAGGTTTCAAGTGGACGAATACTCACAAGCAAAATTAATAAACTTCATGTTTTCATGAAAACGATTGCCGAAAACTAGCGTTATATGTCCCAGTACATTTCTTATGGGCTTTTGTGCTTTTGATCGGATAAACGCAGTCAAAAAATATTGAAAAGCCGATGTTTTCGCAGTTGAAAATTTGTAAAAAATTTTAAGGTGTATGATCTAAGTCTGGCCTTGTCATCCTTTGCATAATCTTATTACAGTAGAAACTGCGATATCCAAAAATAATACGTAACATCGTTCATCTCTGGCTCTTTAGAAACGAACCCGTTTGTAAAGAGCACAGATGCTTAATGGCCTCGTTGTGAAACGAATAGGGCAGTGTTGTATGAACCCACAAGGATTTCTTTAATTTTTTTTTACCATTTGGTCACTTTTCTAGTTAGACTTCTTCAGAAGTCCATGGGCAGTGATATGGGCAACTCGTTATTATTTTATAACCTTACTCAGGTTGTTTAGTACAAAGACCAATTGTCTGATAACATTTCCAAAACATTTCTATTATGAAACTGAATACATCAAAATGTAGCTTTGCGCAAAATTCATAACAAACAAACTTATTTTCTGCTGCTAGGCGAAAAACCATGCCAATTGTCGTTATTTCAAGTAAACTGTAGCTGGTCGACTAGTGTTATGTATTTAGCCTAAAATCATGTGACTAACACTAAATACCCAATTTGGCTAAAGGTATTAAGAAATAGTTATTTATTAGTAAACGTTTCAATCAATCAATACCATTTTTTAAGAACAGTAAGGACGATTGTACGATTTGATTGTTACACGTTAGTATTAGCCTATATAGAAATCGTTTATTGTATTGTTTAGAATGAATAATTTATTTTCAGCCCCCTCCCAGTGGACAGCGGTATGTCTGCGGACTTACAACCCTACAAACTGGGTTTCGATACTCGTGGTGGGCAGAGCACAGATAGCCCATTGTGTAGCTTTGTGCTTAATTACAAACAAGTTTATTTTCAAGTCAATACAAAGATGCGATACCCTACAACCCGAGCTCTTTCGAAAAGTGGACCTTTCTTCTTCAGAGGCAAACTGGGGAATGTTTGCCTCTGGAAAAGAAAAGGCCACCTTTCGAAAGCTTTTGGGTTGTAGGATATCGTATATTTCGGTTCAACTGATTTCTTGTGTTTTTCTAACATCATGAATGTTATTTTCAAGTCATTACGTTCATTTGTTAGTTTGGCTTCATTTGTTAGTTTTAAGTACTAGTTACGTTACAATGTGTGTCAATATTATTTGTAATGTTTCTGACAGAGGTACAGACTGTCAGAGCTGTACAAATGCTAGAAACTGACAGAAACAGAGACAAGTAGTGGTTCCAAGACTTCTTGAACCTACGTGTTTTTCTGACATCATGCACATACAAAAGAATTCATTCTCCTGAAGACGAATAGTGAATTATTTGAAAGCGCTCGAGTTTTGGGGTCTCGTTTGAAAACCACTACCTGAAGTAGTCGTTAGCGTGGTGACTTTTATTGCTTCTTCTTCATCCTCGAAGCGTAATGACCATTAGGTTATTTTTTTCCAACACACGTCAAATTCTATACAAATAGCTAACGCTAGCAACCGCAATCGTCACAGTTAAACATTGGGTCCACTTGGTCATTCCAATTTGGAAACACGAAGCGCTGTATCTGAGTAAACCAAATGTTTCTCCCCGAGATGATGATTTAAGATTCACATTTATTTATACTTTCAACAGTTTATTTTCTGTTGTTGGCCCGGCATGGTCAGGTAGTTAGGACGCTCGACTCGGAATGTGCGGGTCACGGGTTCGAATCCCCGTCACACCAAATATGCTCGCCCTTTCAGCCGTGGGGGCGTTATAATGTGATGGCCAATCCCACTATGCGTTGTTAAAAGAGTAGCCCAAGAGTTGGCGGTGGGTGGTGATGACTAGTTGTCTTCCCTCTATTCTTACATTGCTAAATTAGGGACGGCTAGCGCAGATAATTCTTTTATACAGATGATAAAACCCGAGCACCTTCGAAAGATGGACCTATAACTTAGTTGTTTGGTTCGTCTAAACTCTAAAGTACAGTGCTTTTAAAAAGTTAGCTACACTAGTACTTCATTAAGTAGTTCGACCTTCATGGACTTGTATGGCATTATACTTGGTGATTTAGCATGCGTTTTGGAAATCCGGTAGCAACAAATTTTACTAAATTATGTTTCATCACCTGAATCGTGTTATGAAGCTAAATACACAATTAGATGTGGTAAAAATATCAGTAACAATAAATCAGAAACATTCACATCTACTCTGTAAATGTAAGTCAAGAACAGCTTAATTTCATTTCTTTACTTACCGAATTGAATCATTGTTAGGCTTACTTTGTTTAAAAGTAAAGTATACTGACAACACCACCAATGGACTGAGTGTTTAACTTGTCCGTCTTTGGTTTCATGGTTTAGTCTTTCGTGCCATGTTAACGCTCCAAAAATAGAACAACCGTGGATCTGTTATAAGAGTGACTGTCAAATCCTGCTTCTGTTTTTTCCTAGATAAATGTTTAACATTTCAAAATCTGAACACATCTAGTATTATATATATATATATATATATTGTTAGAATTTTCAAAATAAAAAGGCCTTCATGTTTAAATCTTAGTTTTAATGATACTTTACGTTTTCAAAAATATAGCAATAATCTATTTTTTGTGTATTTTTGCCTTTCTCAATCTTACAACCGAATTTCGAGAAAATAGCCAAATCATAGTATTTTCCTCTTTCATTTACAAAATAGATTAAAATGAATTTTGTTTTGTTTTTTATTGTTGTTGTTAAGCGCAAAGCTACACAATTTACAATAATCTGTGAAAATAGTGACTTATGAGGTACTTACAACTATCTCTATTATATGGGTAGCATGTTAGTGTGACTGTGAGTTATAGAGAGACCTAGCGCAGTGCATAGCCTATGGATGATTTGCCATCCATAGCTTATCATTCTGCCAACCAGGAGCAGGTACTCAACATTTGTAAAAATATATGGATCACTATATTAGCAGTAACATGTCAACTAACTGAAAAAAAGTGGCTTTTCTTGCTTTCCAAACTAGCAAGTGGTGTTTTACGATAAAATGTGGGCAGCAAATTGTATGATTGCCACTCAATTACTTTGCAGTTAGGGTGATTTTTTTTAATGACAAGATTATTGGGATTAAAATAGCATCTCAATTCTTCCTTTCTAAGCTATCAAGCAGAGTTTCATTGAGAGATGTCTATCGAACATTGTGCCATAGCTGCTTGATAATTTTACAGTTAGACACCGGATGCTAGTAAATAATGCCTAGAACATTAACAGTTTGCACGGGGTTACTAGTAGTTAAAAACAAAACTGTAAAGGCGTCATGACCCTTACTTTTCAAAGCTACTCAACGATATTTAATGATAAGGTGTTTGTAAGACATATCTTAATAATCACTTACACTACTTAGCTGAATAGTAGTAGAATTTCTGCAGAACAGACCATATGATATGCACTAAATATATAGCTAATATTATTAGTTTTAATGCCTAGAACATTTAGAGTTTATAGGATTATGAGTGATTTCTAGGATTTTGAATGCCTCCAAAGGCTAAAGGGATGTTGTGATCCTTGCTTTCCGAGCACTCAAGTGGAAGTTTGTACTGTGATCATTTGAAGAATGTTTTTTAAACATGGCTACCACATGTATTATTAAACACTACAGAATATGAATCTAAGCTGAAAAGTTGCACTGAGTTTTGATTGTATTTATGTTTTTTGTGATGCCGACTCTAGTGAGTTGTTCAACACACTAAAGTCACAATATTATGATAGTTCGGCCGTTTGTGGCCGTTTGAGACAATGAATATATTTTACTTTTGAATATTTTATTGAGTTTATGTTAATCTGAATGTTTACTGATTCATTTTGTAGTGTACAGCACGAATATTAATCCTGTCTCGAGGAATTTTAGTTCAAAAGTCTCAGTTAGGATGACGTCCTGCAGGCAGTTACTTATTTCATGAAGCCAAAGTAGTGAAAGAAATTTTCAACTTGTAAACAGTAGTAAATAATGGGTAAGATGGGTAGTTAAAAGGTAGCTAGTGATAGCAACCGAAGCTGGTCACTATGGTTACCGTGTACGCACCATAGGAAATCTGTCTGACTTGCTACTATAAATGTCGACTGTGAATTTGATATACATGCATATATATATATATATACACACAAATATAGTCTGTGTTGCACACACATATATATATGGACATTGCATACATGAAGCAATAAATGACGCATAGAACAGAACTTTAAAATAACATATAAATAAAAATATAGATCTGATATCAATGTCAAGACATTGAGGAATGAGATAAACTTTACATATTGAACTGTGAAATATTTAAAGATACAGTACAGGTAAAGTACTCATTATTTTCATTAATACCGGTAAAAGAACTTTATTATTGTTGTCATGTAGTGGATTTTCATTAAATATATAAAAGTAATGTACATCTTTGAAGATAGTAGTGAAGAATGTTTTAATTTAGATGGAATCAAAGTATTCAAAACTAAATGAAGTTATCTGTAGAAAGTGAAAATCACAGGCTGAAGCTTATGTGATGTATAAAAATAAACTTTGTGTAGTCACTGTTTTATTTGGTTATGATTTAATATTTATAATTTTGAAGATTAAAATACTTGTGAGCGTGCAGTTTTACTGAATACTTTCTTAACATTGGTTCAGAATACATTGAAATGCAGAATAGTGCAACGTGTGAGGGTAAAGCCAGAGGAAGAAAGTAACAACCATGTGGCATAGCTTTGAAGTCGCCTCTACCTGTGCTAACCTTGTACCTGAAAGAACTCTTGTGGGAGTGAAACGTTTGTACTTACGGATTTCCGTGATCAGGAGCTAGAAATTGGCACACGCATAGTGGTTATTCTATTTCAATCAAATAATGGGGGAAGAAATATAGACAGTCTACTAGCTGGTCAAGTGTGTGGTTCTAACAAAGCATAGTGGACCAGATCATCCATAGATAAGGGGTTCATTACCTACAAACAATATACACATAACATGTAGAAATGGCACTTGATCACGACAATAGATATAAGTTGTGATTGGGTCATTCCAATATTCTGGCTAAACTTCTAACCAGTCAGAATTCAATTGACTACGTATCTTTCAATTCAGAAATTTTGTTATGAATGATTAATTATTATCGTCTCCTTTGATTATTTTATCTTCAACTGGACTTATCAAAAACTCTGTGGATATTTTGACCTTACTATAGCTAAAGTTGAGTCTTCTGACATGTTAACTTCCATCTGATGCTATTGACAGATTTACCCGGGAGTCTAGGGAAGCAGCTGCTGCCACAACTACATATCAGACCAAAATTAGCTAGAAAAAATCACCTGTACCTCATAACCCATTAGAGTCAAGCCTGCTCACTGCACAGGTCGTGCAATAGCCCCATAGTAATTGCAGCCCAGTCCAACTGTGAGAAGAAAGCTGTTAAGCAGCTGCGACTGTCATTTATCACATTTCATGCTCTAAATAGTTTGTTCCTTTCCTTGATAAAAGATTTTAGTTTGCAGGATTTGATGTGTTTATAAAGGCAATTGACATGTAGTATATTGTACGGATTAATATTCGTTGAAATGTTTATATCAATGTTCAAGGAATTTTGTTTTACAATGTATTTATGTATTTTTGAGTTATGACCAGTGATTAATAGTAAAGAACAAGTCTTTTGTGTAATTTCTTATGTTTTCAATGTGGTATTTTTCCATATATTTTCATGATCAGTAAATATATGGTTCATGCCATGTTCTATATTGTAAATAGTTGTATGACAATACTAGGGGTTTAATGAAATGTTGTATTTTTTTGTTGTGATTGAAGTAAATTTTTGATAATGTTTTATTATAATGATCTTCACTGGAGAGGGATATTTGATCATGAATTGTTGTATATTTTATATTGTATTGTAAGTAGTAGTTTATCTTTGTCATCTGTATAATGTGAAATGTATTCATTTACTAGAAATTGAACTGTGTTAAAGGACCTATTTATTCTATCTTGAACTATTGTCTTTACTCATTTTTAAGTTATATTACGTATGTTTTAAATTTGTGCATCAGTGTTATAAGGTTTGGTTGCGTATTTTTGTTTCATGAATTTATTTATTAGAATGTTAATTGTTTAATTTTCGTTAAAGGTTTAACCAGTTTCATGACCAGTACAACTTTTAACTTTTTGATTGATTGAATTTTAAAAGTTCAAGTTGGGGATGGTTGGGAAAACCTTAAAGTAAAGGAGGAAGAAACAATTGTGGTACGCAAAGTATATTGGGTGTGTTCAATCAAGTTTAAATTAATCAGGTGAATGTTTCATGTTCACCAAGAATTTTCAAAATCTTTCACGCATACAGTATTGAAAATGTTTATGGTTTGTTTATTTCACTGTTAAGCTCAAAGCTACACATTAGACTATTTGTACAATGTCTACTGCAGGTAATCAAACTATGGATTGTAGAATTAAAAGTCTTCAAGCTTATCACGTGTCAGGAGTTAACAATAGTTATGGAAACACATGGGGGATACACATACAAGAGTCACAAACAATGGGTAATTGCAGTTAAATGGTCAATTTATCATCAGTACAATACATTATTGCAGCAATTACAAAAGAAAAGTAAATAAATTGTACATGCACTAGTATTTTTTTTATTTCTTTGAAACAAAGCAGTGCATCTTGCTTGTATGCTACCAAAATTTTATCAACGCGTTATTGTGAAATAATATTTCTAGTGTTCTATTTTGCTCCCCACAATTAAGGAAAGTTATTTGCCATTTCACCTTTTCAGTTTTCACATAACCCCATAAGATATTAATATTACTTATATCATGATTGCTAGTGTCCCACTAATCTCTTTTTTCCTACCAGTTATCATTTCATCACACTTGATGCATGCTTGGAATCATTGTCTTTCTGTAGGATAAATCCCAGAACAAAAGGTCTTATTTCAGGGAAATGGCATGATAGGAAATAATTCATTTCTAAAAAGTACACTCCTCCAGCTTTACTCATCTCATTGTTTGAAACCTTATGGACCACTCCAGCTTGTTGGTTTGATTATCTCTTTTGAGCAGAAAAACATATACTGAGGCCATTGCGTGCTAATCTGTGTCTTACTCATCTGTTAGTAATATTCATACCTGTACTTACAGTTTGGTCATCGACAAAAATCTTTAGTAAATAGCTGTGTATCATTTAAAGATCACGCTCTTTGACTGCTTCTATTACCAAGAGCACTGGTTTTGTGTACCCTCTTCAGAGTTTCCACAGGTCTACCGCTGAAAAAGAAAAGTTTACCAATATGTCAATTTCATTTCTACATATTTATTACGTGGAATTTCTGTTGTGGGAACTATGAATGCATTTACCACACTACTGCTGGGAACAGTATGACTATCTGAAATTTTATAAACGTATATGATGAGTTGTATGTGAGTCAATTACAGCGTAAACTGTTAATGCCTGACCTTACTCTGGTGCAGTTCATTATCATACAATATAGAAGATGAAATACAATAACATTTGCATTTTCTGTATATTTTAATCACTGCTTCTATAATTATTTCCAGTGCTGTATAACTTACTTTTGCTCTAGCTACTCAATCCTTGGTCATACCGCCTTTGTATAAAATGTTCTTTCTCGTTGTAAATATTGTCATAAATTGCTTTATGCTTTGTAAGGGTAGACGGTGATCTTTCTCATTAGTGGGCTAGATGCTTCTTTGAGTTATAACCTCCCTGTTTTTTATTGGGATGACCAAATGTAACCACTCTGGAAAAATAATACTATTGTGTTTGTAGATAATGGTTAGCTCTCTCAGTCTTAGAAGAATTTTCTCAGTCTTTATCTCGATCTTCACAGGGTAACTTCTCTCTCTAATAACTAGAGAGAGAGAGAGAGATGTGCTGTCCGCCCTCTTCTTGTACTGACATCTGCCTAAGGTTTAAAGTTTGTCTAATTTCTTTTATACAAATCAGTTAATGCATAATTCAAGTGATGCATTTCCTCACATTCTTCTGGTTATTGCGGTTACTTTTCCTAACTGATCGGAAAAGCGATACTGGGAGTACCACATTAACATTGCTACTATGTTTTTGCTTTCTTTTTAGTTAGCAATCGTATTAACGTTTTATTCATTAACTAATAATTCAAAAGCATTATTCTTAAGTATAAATTGTATGTGTTTTATTAGCATGTAGAAGGTATTCAGTTTGTTTGTTTGTAATTAAGCACAAAGCTACACAATGGGCTATTTGTGCTCTGCCCACCACGGGTATCGAAACCCGGATTCTAGCGTTGTAAGTCCGCAAACATGCCGCTGTGTCACTGGAGGGCGAAGGTATTCAGAGCATTTGAATTATGTAAGGAGAAATATATTAAAAGCCGTTTATTTACTCATTTAAATATCATAATACTACTCAATGTGCTTATAACTTTAGAAGAGACTAGACATTCATAGACTTATTAGGTCTTTTTTTAAATATGTATGGTCTAGTTTAACGATTATAGAAACCTTAAAACCAAATAATTTAACTAATGTTTCTGTACTTTTTTACAAAATAGGATTTTATATTTTGCTATTTTTAGATTTCGAGGTTATCAAACTTTTCAAGTTACTAAGAAAAATAACACTTTTTGATATCTAGTTCAAACAAGAACAAATAGTTTCATTAATGACATTTCCGTAATAACTAAAGTTGCATAGTGGAGTGTTTTGGTTAGAAGGCTTAAACAAAGTAACTCAGAAAATCTGAGGAGAATAATTACAAAATTTACAATGCTTTTCTTGGTATATTTCCATCGATTACCATGTATGTATTACCAAAGTAACATCAGTATCACTTTTTATTCTATAGGTGTCAGTTAATTCTTTTCGCACATGACAAATGACAGCTAGCTCGTACAAAGTACAGATTTAAATCGGTTATTTATTAAAGCAAAAAGATACAGCTACTGAAAAATTGTATGAAATGTTTTAAAGACGTTTTATAGTCACGAGAAAAACTGGTATTGTGTTTGTTACTGAAAAATGGAACATTACTAAGGAGTGCAAGTTATATCTATGATACATTTTTGAAATTCAATCAACATGTTACAATGTGAGCTGTTCATAACGTGCAAACGGGAAGTACACGAATTTGCAGACTATCCAATGAAATTTTCGTATCTTTTTTTAGTACAATAGTATAATACTATAATCTTATTCGACATTTTAAAGTTTAATTACAATGTGGCATAGAAATATGATACAAATACTGATTCATCGTATACTGAAAATATAGATAACAATTAAACAAAGTAGAAGAAAGTGTGGTAAGACGGTCACATACTTTCAAGGAGGGTTTCACTTATTACGATGAATATCATGAAAAAATAAAAGTTTCTAAACTGAACCACTTTGTGTTATGAATACCATTTCTAATTGAAACAAATATTGGACACGGACATTTTTTTTTTTTCATTTTGAAAAATTCACCTCTTGTAGTTGAGGTTTTTACCTATAAGGTTTGATAAAAACGGAACCTTAAGATGGTGTAAAGGGCCCCAGTCTGAGTTATACCTGTGAGGGACAGTGTTACCCTAAACCACTCATCTAAAAAGTTCGCACGTTGTAAAAACAAAATCAAGGAAATTGAATTGTGTTTCTTTTACGACATATTCGGCTGTCTGCAATTTCTCATTGTTTGACATCAACAAAGTGAAATGGCCAGATATACAAAGTTTGTAACCATTTAAAATTCAAAGTGATGATCTTAGATCAAAGCTGCTCAAAACAAAAAAACTGAAGTCACGCTTAGATCATTCTCATTCTCACTCGTTCGCCAGTGTGTTTATTGTGCATTGGGTCACGTAAACAATAGTTACGTATGACTCACCCTAGATGGCAGGACGTTATAACTGACCGTATAAAGGGCTGGCCGTTTCACCGAAGAAAACCGTCTTAACTCACTTTTCCCTTTGCTTGAGAAACGTAATAAAATTTAAAATTCTTATGATTTGTTTGTTGGTTGCGTAGCTACACAACAGGCTATCTGTGCTCTGCTCACCACAAATATCGAAACCCGACTTTTTTTCCTGGGCCCCTGTGGGGCAAATTCTTAAAGGGCATATTCAATATGGAAGTTAAACAGCAGTTAAGAAATAGGTATAACGGGTATAAAATATATTTTGAGCTAAAAGCTGTTTAGCGGAAAGAATGGTTATAATGAAATATTTTCTATATCATAAATTTATTAGTAAAGAGGCTAATCACATTTTCATGGGAATATTTTCTTTATCATAATTCATTAGTATAGAGGATGCTATAATAATGTTTCCAATAATGGAAGTTCACTGGTGTAGAAACCGAACAGATGGTGGTCTTCTAAATAGCAGACGCTCATTAGTGTAAACGTTGATCACATGATAAAATGGTTGTATTTTCGACATCATTTTCCTTATTTGCCAATGTTTCAGTCCATATTTTCTCTATTACAAGTGCAACCGTTTACTAATAATTCGTTAGTCAAACGACTAAAGTATACTTAGTCAATTAGAAATTTATCTTCAACCCTGAACGCCATCTTATGCTAAGTATATAATACTCTGGACCTTATAAACTATTTCGTTTTTTCATGTCTTATGATATTCATTTCTATCCTGAAAAATATAGAAAAAATCAATATATGTTAATTGTCACTGGTACTTATCCAATCCTTCAGTGTTGACCACCTAATTTAAAGCAGAAATGCTATTTTAAACAATCAAATTTATAATACCAAGTACAATAAACTAAATCTAAAATTATTCTACATAATACAATATTCAAATAAAAACATAAAAATCAATGAAAACAATAACTACCTTTGACACACACACGAAATCACAGTACCAGTAAAAACGGTGTGCAATACCTCTTAAATAATCCAGTTCATTTAAATATTTAAAATATAAATACCGCAATATATAAACTTCTGGCTTTGTTTGTTTGTTTGTTTGTTAATTTCCCGTAAAACTGCTCGAGGACTATCTACGCTTGCTGTCCATAATTTTGAAGTAGTCAACTAGAGAGAAGGTGGCTAGTCAACATCACTCACCGCCAACTCTTGGGCTGCTTTTTACCAAAGAGAAGTAGGATTGATCGTCACATTATAACGCCCTCTGGCCTTATCGA
The DNA here is from genome assembly GCF_000517525.1 of Limulus polyphemus. Classification (NCBI taxonomy): domain Eukaryota; kingdom Metazoa; phylum Arthropoda; class Merostomata; order Xiphosura; family Limulidae; genus Limulus; species Limulus polyphemus. The sequence continues at coordinate 185,250 of NW_013666427.1, forward strand.
ATATTTTTCTTTATCGGTATATAAATATATAATCATGAATTGACAGGCTTTCATGTGAAATACATTATAATTTATTCAAAACAATAATAAACTTACAATTTTGAACAACTTTCAGAGTTTTAAAGAAATTCAAAATTTAACTTTTGGAAACAACATTAATTGTATAAGCTATACAGAGGGTTATCTCCACATAACTTTCACTAATTTCGAGCTGATGGAATAGTGAGATAGTAGATAGTCAACAGTATCCACCGCCAACTCTTGGGCTACTCTTAGCTGACTGAATAGTGAAATTTGACTATTACTCTTATAACTCACCCTCGATCCCAAAATGGGAAGCGTATTATTTGTGGCTATGGAAGCCGATCATGAAATCGTCGGATTCATAATTTGGATATGCTAACCATAAGCCTACATACGGCCTTCATTTTATAGTGGTAATAATATGCGAAAGTATTAAACAACTGACAGTTTGATATTATTTTTTATATTATAAGACAGGGTCAATTCGAACAACTAAAATTATTTCACACTAAACACCGCCTTAAGAAAATTGTGATTTTAAGAATAGTAGCAGCTCTTGGGTGTCTTTTATGAATCACATCGACTTTTATAGAACCAGTATATGAGGGCCAGAACGAAGTATTCGCTCTGACGTATATTGTAGACTTTGTTTAAACATTAATTATAAGTTCATAAATGTATGCTGTTTTCCCATTCTATATATATATATATATATATATATGTTTGTGTGTGTGTGTGTTAAACATGATATAGATATGTTTCTATACACTGAGAGGGAGAACATTAATTTACCATAGATGTAGGAGAAATCTATCCTTATTTTATGATAGTAACGTCAGTGGATAATACAAAGCTATTTACTCTGTACGCTTTTATCGCATGAACTTACACAAATATTTACACAGTAAGGATTCGACGACTTCTAGAAAAAAATGTAAAATGAGAAACGTGCGGAACTTCAAGCTACTCAGATATCTGTTTACCATTCCAACGTGCAATAACGTCAGCTTTTAAAGTAAATAAATGTCCCTTCTAGTTATCCATGTGTGTTAGACGGAAAAGTGCTTTTTGTTTTACCCGCTCTCCAGATGTCGCTGGTTTCCAGAGAAATAAATATGGATAATATTTTACAATAATACTTCACGACAGAATCAGGAGCTAGTACACATTTCAGGTGTTTACAAAAATCAATAAGAAGTATATAGTAGAGAGCATTATTTTGCTTTCTTTTTTTGTGTTACATGTTTTTTTATTTCCATGCGGGATACACAAACAAAAAATATAAAGTTGCACACTGAATTGTGTTTGGTTTGTTTCAGAGCTATTTGAACATAGCCGTTCTTAATTTAGAGCTGATAGACTAGAAGGAAGTCAGCAGGTCAACAGTCCAGCTCATTCATAGAAGAAACTAATTATATATTAATCATATATTATATATTAGCTAAAATAATAAAATGTTACTATATTAACACTTTGAAAATATATCATATGCTTACATGTAGAATTCTTTGATAGGTTCATACATGTAGAATTGTTTGTTTGTTGAACTTTGCGCAAAGCTACATGAGGGCTATCTGCGATAGTCTTTTCTAATTTTAAGTGATATACTAAAGAGAAGGCACCATCTTTCACCGCCATCACTTTGGATACTCTTTTCTGCCTAAATACTTGGATATGACCGTACTCTTATTGCGCACCTATGACCCCAATGTGTGGAGAGCGTTTTCGCGAGACCTGTTGCGAATTATAAAATAAATCATCACATTCACAATGAGAGCACGCTGACTACTGGACCACATTCAGTCCGAGTTGCTTTTGGAGAAACGGGCATCTATATTTTCTCATAGAATTTGAACAACATATGCGTGAAGCTTAGTCTGAAAATATCTTTTTATCTACTGTTTGAAATACTTTAAAATTAACATTATATAATAGCGAATTAATAATGGATGAGATCAGAAGCTAGTTTCAATATGAAATTTTGGGGAATATATTTTTGACAAATAGAACAATAATCGGATTTCAGAGTAATTTCAAAGCAAGATTTTCTCCTCACTCTGCCAAGACTCTAAATGACCAGATGGAGCGAGAATGGCTCCGTTGTTAGCTTGCAGAGCTGCGAATCAGCAAAATCGCACTCTGCACTTTGAGGTAGTGTGTTCTGTTGACTAGCTACCTTTCGTCTAATATATCAGTTCAATGATATAGATGGTTAGCTCAGATAAATCTTATATAGCAAAATTCCGAAACAGACAAGTAAACCATCCTGATTGATTATTTTAATTATATCACACATTTCTTTCGGTTGGTTTTTCTCAATCTCTTTCACAATGAGGATGGTAAGTTGTCAAAAGTGTTTCTCTTAGTTTAGGTTTACTATATTTTTATAAGTTTATTAAAATCTAATTAAACAATCCTGAGCTAGACCCATATAGTCATAAATCATACGTATTCCTGAGGCACTATTTAACTTGCAATTTACAAAAATTTGAATTCTTAGCACTGGTTAAGCACAAAATATATTTAATGAACCAGAATCTTTCCCGTAGTTTCCTAAAGTTGTAAGCTATTTTTCATAACAATAATTAAGACAAAGAAAGCATAAATACGTTAATCTATATAACATCCTCATATTTAAACCCAATTACAGTTCAAAGGCAAAATATCATTTCCATTTCAGATAATTATTTTAAATGATTTAGTTTTTTTTTTACTCAAGCCCATCTTCCTTCTTTGAAATATAACACAAGTCAATCGGTTGAATGTTGCCCCCCCCCCCAGTGGCACAGCGGTATGTCTGCTGACTTACAACGCTAGAATCCGGGTTTCGATATCCGTGGTGGGCAGAGCACCGATAGCCCATTGTGTAGCTTTGTGCTTAATTACAAACAACCAAACAAACGGTTGAATGTTAATATCATTTCATAATGCCAACCTTCAAAATAATCGTATGTTATTGTTAATCATTACCAATTTAAATACTATTCTGCTACGTACCGTTAATTGTACTATTGGATAAATGAAGTCAATAACTGTATTACCAGTTTAAAAGCTCAGCAGATAATGCCATGTTAGTGATCAAATTTTCATCCGTATAAACCTAAACAAGAAGATTAGTTTTATTTTATTACCTTCGGATCTTGTTCCATCATTTTTCTCTTTGTCCGTAGATTATTTTGTTTATTTTTTGAATTATGATTTTAGTCTTCTATTTTAATATTTTTATTATTAAATAAATAACAGGTTATAAATTTCTCTCTTATCCCTGCTATTGTTAAGCATTTCTGTTAAATTCGTCTTTATTGATAGGTTGGTTAAAACTTTTCGTCATAAATAATAAAATGATAATATTATTATTATTTGTTCATTATATCGTTTATTAATATTCTGCAAAAATGATAGCTTGAAATTGTTCAGTATTTGTTCAAAAATCTTACATATACATAAATGAGTACCGTTAGCTTTTGGAATGCCACTACATTGTTGTTGTTGTTGTTTTTCTGTTAATTATTGTTATACGCATATTCAATAAAGATATTTAGTTTATATTTTCTTTTCCTATTTTTGCAAAACTTCATATATTTATTATCTGTTAATACCGTATAATCTTAGCACATTAAAGATCGTCAGTATATAATTCTTTCATTACTAAAAGTAACCTATTATAATTATATATATATATGTTTTTGTGAGGAAATAATCCACTTCTGAAAACAAAATAAACTTTCAACTTGTATTTGTTAGAGAAAAGCAATGGACTCGGCTAGGCTTTATCTATATAACAATTACTTCACAAAGTGATTGCTGAAACAAGCTTACGGTTTGAGGGAAAGAGTATGTCAAAATCTGTCCACTATACGTTAGCAGTAAAAATTTCGGGATTCCTTAACTATTTCAAACTGAGATCTATTCAAGATATAAATAATGTCAACTTATACTTTATTTTAATGGAAAGCCCCAATAATGCATTCCATGTATTTATTTGCATTGTACAAAATAAGTAAGTTATAAACAGCAAATGAGCTCCCATATTTAAGTCATATTTTAAAGTGGAAAAATTTAAATTCTAAAAAATTGTTTGTTTGTTTTTTCTACAGAAAAACTAACTTGTGTCCGTGGATGAACCCTGCTCAAGAAAATGTCAACTTTCTTTAAGTAGGCGTAATACTGCATGGTGTACGACAATATCACAAGTGTTAGTTTCTTTAAAATGGTTTGACAGCGTTGCTTAAGTATTTAAGATATCAAGAATGTCAAATGACAAATTCTAATTACCCACATTTTTGTTAGATAAATTAATCAAACTTTAACAAAATTAATAAGAAAAACTTGAGGTTTAAGTCCATCAAAATAACATAATTCAAAGACAATAAGTTTGCCATTTAGAAGCTCTAACTACACATTTTACTTCAAATAGTGATGTTTTTAGTAAAGCGATGTAGAAACTTAATTTATTTCTGGAATTTTGAACCACATACAGTATTTGAAATAATTATGGAAACAGTGAATAAAATGGGCATAAATTACAAACATGGGATTGTTCCTCCTCTACTGCATTAAAATACGTTGCATCAAAGTACAGGCACGTGGTAATAGTTTTAATTATAATTGGTTGTCATCTAACCAATCATATAGTGCTAGACCAGTATAATGCCTGTAAAAGTACAAGCAATCATACTATCCACATTTTTTTATGTATATGTGTTATTTATTTTTATAAAAGTAACTAAAATGTAAAAGTTTACAACTTATTAGGTTAGAATAGAATAGAAAATTGAAATGAAAATACTTTTTTTTTTACAAGGCATGCACATATGCTGCTATTGTCTGTGGTGTAATTCAATACCTTGTTTATCAGTTAAATGACCTTCTCCCAAGATCAATTTGGCTGAATTCCTCTGGCTGCTATGCTGTGTAGGATCAGTGTCATTAGCATCCTTTACTGGTGGTGTTGTGCCTTGGATTAGATAATAAACTGGACGTGTCATGGATATGACACTCATATCTTCTATGTAGTAAGAAGTGTCAACATGCACTTAAGTTGTGGTGCTCAAATCACTCAGCCATTTATCATTAAATCGTCTTTCCTGTGCTACGTTTTGGATGTGTACCTTTTGTCAGACGTAGCTACTAAAAGTACACAATACAGAGAAATTTTAGAATTTATATTTAAAAATACAGATGGTTAGAAATAGAACTCTTGCAAAGATCAGAGACAGGAAAATTTGGAAAATTCTACAGTTACAAAAATAAATAAAAGATAAAATAGAGAGGATAAAAAATCACCAAAATCGATATTATTTATGCAGAGAAACGCGGTAGTATTGGTGACAGTTGTCAAAAACAAGATGGTGCAAGCAAAGTCACGATTGCGAGTGTTCTATTGACCTCTCTTATTTCCTCTAGGTATTGTGCTACAACATTTTCTATATCCTTCAAATTACTGTCTTCCATGAAGATTTATCTCTGCCCAACAGGTTTTGTTTGTGTGGGAATGATATGAACGGTAAGACTCGGTTTTGTGCAATTTTCCAACACCATTGGATGAGATACATCCCACACTTACATTGGTCCCCTCTCCCAAACATTTTTTACAGTAACTGTTGTACATTTTCCGTGTTATACTGTTCTCTTTCCCGCCATTGAACGACTTATCACTGATTGTTGCTAAACAATTTGAATTTTGATTCATGTTTAAAAAACACCCTTCTTCAACTTTGATTCTCCCATTTGTGTTGAAGTCTGATGCTCATTTCACTTTATTATCTCTCCTAACAGTGTCTTTGAGCAGCTACACAACTATTGAAGCCTCTTCATGTTAATGTGCATTTGACTGTTCTGGAAGTAACTTTCACACCTGTACATATGGCTAGGTTAGTGTAATATCTCAACTTGAAACCTAAAATTTCTCCCCAATCACATTCAATAGCCTTCACCAGCCAAAATTTTCATTTCTAGAAGTTTGTCATGTGTCTTTTATGTTCTGAGAGCTACAAGTAAATTTACCGCACTACTACAAAGTCTGTCCATGTTCAGCTTCTTGTTCAGACCATCTGATCTGATTGGACTGCCCATTTTTAGTGATATCTTGTTAATGTCTTGTCATGCTCGGCAAACAGAGTTGGAAATTTCATTAATAACCTACCCTGCCCCAATAAGACCTCAACTCTTTCTTTGTGGTGGGCCTCTTTACCTTTAGTATCTGCTGCATCTTAGTCTCCTGAATTTGAACTTCTCCACTTTCCATCAGACGATCAAGAACATTAATTTTATGTCTTTCAGCATCACACTTTCTCAGACAAGTTGTCAAGTGTTGTTATTTCAAACTCTAAGAAGGTTTTTTCCGTATTTTAGTATGAATATAATATCAGTATGATTCCCCAAATTCCTCAGCCCATCCAGCAATGTTCTCAAAAAATATAGCTGATGTATTTACCAAGCTAAAGGGCATGACCACAAACTTTTGGAGACCTTGTTCAGTGGAAAAGGCAGTCTCATATCTGTCTTCCTTTGCAATGGGGATGTACCATAATCCATTGCTGAGATCTAGATTTGCAATCAGCACATCCTGATTAGGAACTGGTTCTGTGACAGAACTGAGTCTTCTAAAATCAATACAGTATTGGCTAGTTCAGTCAGGTTTGGATATGATTAAACTTGGATTTGCATAGTTTTAGACGGAGGGCTCAATAATCCTCATTCTCTCCATCTTCACTTTATCTTGAATGTTTTTCAAAGGGTCCTAATTATCGTCACTCATGAAGTGCTGTTTCATCTTTAACCCTATGCGTATAGTGGGGGTCAAAGTGAGCATGTCATGACCTTTACAGAGTTACATTAAAAAAAAACAGTAAAGAAACTATAATCAATGTATGTCATCAAACTTGCCATCAGAACATAGTTTATAATTCAAATTTCAAATCAAGTTTAAATTTCTTAATATCGAAAGGATATATTTAAATAAGTTTGCAGTCGTCACTTCTGTGTATCACATGACAATTCTTCAATTCAAACTGCCCAATTTAGATTTTTTAATCCTTATACCATCTTCTGAAGTTCTCGCAAATTACACCATCATATTATAGATAATGCTAAACCATAATGTAAATTTACAGCCTCCAAGCTTCCTGCTTTTCTGAGATAAAAAGAAGGTAATATGCACATGAAGCACACTCGTATCACATCCTGTCTTTCAAAAAGTGTCTCACATTTACTATTGGGCTGTTTATAACCAATAGAAAAATAAGATCCCACTTTACTCAATTTTTTCAATTCTAATTCACTCCATAGGACAGATTTTGATATTTTGGATTTAATTTTCCTGTCTGCTATCTTGGAGATCATCTCGAGTAGGTAAAGGAATTTTTTATACTCATTCATAACTTAGTTAAAAAGCCAGTTAAATTATAATAGTTTTAGGACATTCTAATTTTTGTGCATGCTACTATTTTGTTTCCTGAATAGTATATTTGAAATAAACTTAGGTTAATTCCTTTTTCCAATGACAAAAAAGATGAGCTCAGGCACAAGTACTAAATTTCTTGCCAAACTATCTTAAGCTACACTTTTAATATTTTGAAAAAAAAATCATATTTGGAATTGAAGGTTTAGTGTCTGTAATCATGCAAGAGCGTAATGGTTTGTGGCTTCCTATGCTATGTAACCCATAAGTTAATACCATCTGAAAGGAGATATTGAGCAATAGATTGAGAATGTTTGTAAAATGTATGAACTACTAAATCACTTTTAATTATCTTTATGGAAAAAAAAGTTTTATTCTAAAGATGGACCATCAACCTCTAATGTACATGGACTGAGCAAAAACTTACAATAGTAAAGCCATGCACTGGGTTCTGGATGTGCAAGTACACAGATAATAAGTTAAAGTTATTAAAGGAAGTGAAAATGCTACCTTGGAGTGATTCAAAGTAAAATGCAGAATGAGTAAATTTTACAAATCTGATTTTTGATATTAAATTACTCTTTATGTGTCACGAGTAGTTTCTAAGGATTCTTTTTGTTATATTATTTGATGAGTTTTCATGTATTATGAGTAAATGTGACAGACTTTGATATATCAGGAATCCCTCGATTAATGCGTTTTCGTTTAGTGCGCTTAAATTTTTTTATAACCAATATT
>NW_013666427.1:194377-211203 GCF_000517525.1 Limulus polyphemus
CACATTAACCACACTAATCGAGGGATTCCTGTTTTGCATTAAGTTATTATTCCATTTAAAAAATATATCATGTATTTTATTTTGTTTTGGATGTTTGTTGTTGTTGAAGCACCTCTTTTCCCTACTGGATCTCTTAATTATAGCATCAGACATGCACCTGGATGAAAATATAATTTCTGATCAATACGTTTTAGAACTAAACCCATAAAGGTAGGGGAGGGGGCTGTCTGAGCTAGCAAAAACTTTCAATTTATGGATGCTCTGTGGTGTTATCTGGGCATATTTTGAGGCCTAATTGGGAGTTTATTTAAGAGTATGGAAGATAAAAAAAACACTCACAAAACAGCAAAATAATATATACATTCAATTATGCTTTTTATCTGTTCCAAGGGAACTATGTAAAGATACCATGACTGACTTAGTTTCTTCTTTTTTTTGACAGCGAGTACCATCAGTAATCACCATCTGCTTAGACCTTCCTGGCATAACTTAATGTTACTCAATATCTTGTTCAATACCAGGATACACAGATTATTTAGGTCTAAATCACTGACACTAGAGCTAACTTTAGAAATTAGATGCATCTGATAGGCTTATGCCTAAAGATGTACAGTAAACTTACAGTATGATGCATTGCCAATACTAGCAATATGCTATGCAGCATTCTGCCTAAGACTGCAGTGGATCCAGATCTTACAAAGAAACATTTACTCTCATACATTATGATCTTTTGTATATATATGTCTCTTTCTAATGAAGTCACCCAGGACACTTTCAATGTGATCACCATTACATTGTTATTTAGGCAATATTTTGTTGATATCGATAACAAATATCTCTCAAGCTAAGCCCAATTCCATTTGTTCTTCACTGATACATCTATTTTCAGCACTGTGTTTATATCCTTCCTCACAACAACCTTGACTGGCATGCAGGAGGTTCATTGTCAGTATTTAAATTGCCGATCGGTTTGTGCACTCAAGCATCTAAAAGTTAATCTTTGCACCAATGAACCAGGTTTGCAGATTTGGAAGAACAACAATGGCATCAGTTTGCGAAACCATCACATGACAAACACTTCAGGCATTCTAGCAACTAGTGGTGAAAACACCCCCCCATGGACAGAAACAGCCAACTGGTCACCAGAATGTACTCCTGGTTGTGAAGTGTGTTCAAAATCTTTATAAGCCCATCATCATAATTACACAAAGATACACAGTGTAAATGAAGGGAGAAGGATATATTTATAAGCAAAACACACGTCTAACATTAACTGAACAGCAGAACTGTTAGAATGACTATACATTCTATACAAAATATACTTTGCAGTATTCCATGAAATCATGGAAAAATATCATGTCTGTTGAAAAGACACTCATCAATATCAAGGTAGGAGTGTGCAAGTGTAGATAACTGGAAGATTAGATTTAGTGAAAGAACACAGTTGTAATACTCCAGAAATAGGGATTGAGTTTTAAATTACAAGGAAAAATACCTTTAAACTCGGAAAAGTTCATATGATGACTATCAGTAACTGTATTTTCATAGATTGTTTTGTGGAGTTAAGTTTATGAGACATGCTATTTTGGACAGTAAATATTACTTAGTATTTTTCATTTTTAGTTATGTATTGTGCATTATGATTACATATTTATATTAGGTTGTGCTAAGGATAACAGGGTTTATGGAATTTATGTTTAATTCTGAATGCTTAGTACCTGTATGATAGTACTGTGTGCAACTTTTTTAAAAATTATTGCATGTTGTTAATAAATGCAAATTAATCTGTTATAAGTTTGGAGGTTAATTTATTTTGTTATAAACTACTAGCAAATAAAATGGTATGACAATTTAAACACAAATGGTTAATTAAGTAATTTATGTTTGTTAGCTTTGTTGGTGTACAAACACAACTAGTGCAAAAACTGATCATTCCAAATGGTGTATCACTAGTTTGGGGAGGTTTGATTGAAAAAGTGTCTTTGAGAAGGGACAAACGCAGAAGATTTGGTGTGAAGACAAGTGGTGTACATCACACTGCAGAGACTACATGGCTCCTATCTTTTGACAATATGTCTAAAGAAACATAGAAAAAGTACACACCAAGTAGACTTTTGACAACGTGAAGTATTCAGTGTGTTAGAAATGCTGTATGAACTAGTACTGTTAGTGCCAAGGAAAAATACAGTTATAGTTGTAGAGCTACATGACATATTGTGAGAATTATTTTCCTTATGTTTGAGCATGTGTTAGTGTTTCATTCTGCATATTAGCAAACCTAATATGGACATTGAGTAGATACACTATCTATTTGAATTGTTCCTTTAGGCAAACCATATACATGTCCAAATTTATCATAAGATCCACACACACAAAAATTAATTGTTTTGACCCACACAAAAGCAAGGTGTTGTGCTATGTTTAAAGCTAATACAAAAGCAAGGTGTTGTGCTATGTTTAAAGCTAATACAAAATACTGATACATGTAAAACTTATTTTCTGTGATACTGTATTGTATTAAAAAAACAAACTCTATAATTTAGTTGTAATTGCCCATTGTATGTAGCTGTATATATCTGTATATCACCAATATATCTGTATTACACGCTTTTCTACAAATTATTTCCAACAATGTGTATTAAGAAAAAGCCATGTGCAAGATCACACCTACTGCTAAGCTGTTTCACTATCCTTTTTTATACATTCCATTAAAATATTGTAATGGAAATTTGACATGAACCATGTTATAAAGTCATTAATTTTTCTAACAAGTACTGATTTAAGCACAAAGCTTCACACTTGACTATCTATATTGTGCCCAATGCTGGGGTCCTGAGAAGTAATAAAAGGAAGTTTACAGTTGATTTGTATGTATTTTTCACAAAAGTGTTAACAATGGCAAATTGATTTATGTGTTTGTAGCATTTGCCTATTTACTTTTATATTAATACAATTTCCACTATTACTATTACTAAGAAGTTTATACATCTTGAGGCTTTAGAACAATGACTTAAACATTATTTGAGAAAACATTCCTCATACATCAGGTTTTGTTGAAGTTTTAGAATTTACTTTCTGATGAGTAATAATGATTTCTAAGGTTTAACTCACTATAAACTAAACAGTTTACTTGATTTACAACTTCTACTCAGCCCAAATAGTAATAATATGCACTTAATTAATCCCTTCACTTTGTTTTAATATGTTTATCATCTTTAATCATATTTAACCACAGACAGCAAATACATGCTGCTAGGCTGTTAAGTAATTATTGACAGAACTAATAAACACTTGATTATCCTTTTTCTGATGACTCTTGATATGTTTGACAAACATAATAATTACAAAAAGCACAGCAAATTTGAATTTACATTCCAGATTTTGATGTACCAACTTAAAGTTATAGTATGAATATACATTCACATTTGAACAAATGGTTTTCACTCTCTCTAAAATGCTATATGTATAAAAACATAAAAGGTTTGAATATCATATAACAATGTTGAAATTTGTTAAAACTAAAAAGTCTGCTTAAATGTGACATTTGTCTTTGAGTTTATGCTGAAATCAATCCATCTACCACTTCTTGACCAATAATGTATGTATTATTTGTGGAGATTAACAAACAATTGTTAAACTACTATGAAAAGAAACCACCACTCAGTTCAACAGTTCCTTTTATCTAATCTAAGAGGAAGTTTTGTTTCCACAAAAAATAACTAGAGTTCCAAGAAAACTATATACACTTAATTATTTCAAATTTTTTTAATGTTACTGTCACTCAGCAGGTTCAAATGTATAATGTTTCACTCCAGGACCAGGATACTGTTTAGGCATCTGGAAAAATAAAACAACTTTAGAACAATAATAAAAAATAACAGCTTTCAAAGATGCACATAGTACTTGCAAACCAACACATTATCAACAAATTGAACCAGTTTTATCCACAAATTTTTAATGCCAATATATAACTATATATATAGTTCTAGCAAAATATTTTTTCATTTTACATAATAACATATCAGTTGCACCTTCAACAGGATATATTTGAAAGACAATATCTAAGTTACAGACTTACCACTGGATGGACATAGCTGAAGTTTTCAGCAAGAAGAAACAAACTAGCAAGTACAGTCATGACTCCCAAAAACACCATCAACTGAGTGGCACTGAATTCGAAATACAAAACCTATATCAAAATCCTGCTCCAAGAACATATCTACCTTATCCACTGCAAGATACATTGTTCTACAAACAGTGTTATACACTTTCATTAGATCTAAAAACTTTTTGTAGAACAATGTATCTTGCATTGGATAAGGTAGATATGTTCTTGGAGCATGATTTTTGAGGTCTAATGAAAGTGTATAACACTGTTTGTAGAACAATGTATTTTGCAGTGGATAAGGTAGATATGTTCTTGGAGCATGATTTTCTAGATCTAATGAAAGTGTATAACACTGTTTGTAGAACAATGTATCTTGCAGTGGATAAGGTAGCTATGTTCTTGGAGCATGATTTTTTATACACTTTCATTAAACCTCATTACATTAGATGATATTACATTTCAAGGAGGAATTTCATGTAACAGTAGACAAAAGTTTGATAAAAAAGCAGAGTATAATTTTTCAGTTCATGTACACATTAACTGTACCTTTCACCATAAATTTTTTTCAAATATTCAAAAATTTCATATTTCATACAAAATATGTACATCATAAAAATGAATTTATTAAAAATGTCATTTACTCTATAGGTCATATCTGAATTTATTGGTTGGATTGATATCACTCAGAGCTATATGGGGGTTAAATATGCTAGTCAACAGTACCCACCACCAGCTCTTGGACTACTCTATCAGACAAACAGTGTGATTTAACCATCACTCTTATAATGCATTCACAGCCCCTAAGTGCAGAATGCAATTTTTTTGTGGTAATGTGATGTTAACCATGGAATCTCAGTTCCATAGTCTAATACGTAAACAACCTGGCCATGCTCAGCCCTCCCTATTTGGAAACCAACAACAAAGAATGTAAATGATATTTTCAAAACGAGACTCAAAACTCGAGCACTTTCAAACAGTTGACTATTCTTCTTCCTGAAGAATAGTCAACTATTTGAAAGCGCTCAAGTTTTGGGTCTTGTTTTGAAATTATTACAACTTTTGTAGGTGATCCTGTGTGCTAACTACTTAACCTGTATGTAAGTTATTTCTTCCTTCAAGCATAAAATTATTTCTAACACATATAACAGAAAACAGACATGTAAACAAAAGACATTATTGATTAGAAATGTTAAGGTGACCAAATCTACATTTATGTAATAGCTCATTCTGCAGATTAGGATGTTTAGCAACTACTCAAGCCTTATTGGGTAAAATTTTTTTCATTTATAAATAGAACAATTCTAATTGTATGTAACAAATGGATTTTAAAATAATTAACAAAATCTATATTTTCTTTTAACTTCTTGAAATATGGAAAATGCCTATTATATGTCCTATATATATATTAACAATTCAATATGATAGAACCCCAAAACACCAAGACTGCATGGAACAGAGAATAACACTGTAGACATGTAGTGATGTCATCAACCACAACTTAAGATGGAAATTGTAAGAAAAGACACTTTTGGGCTTTATAGAGATCCACAATTTCTAACATTGATGACAAATATTCTTCTAGTGCTTTTGGCCTCTAAATTTAAATATTAAGTATTAAATGAAAAAAACATGATACTTTTTCTACATACTATTCTTATCAAAGGTTTCCAAACAAAACTTACGTGGAGAAACGAGGCTTAGCATTAATGTTGTACCTATCTTCACCAAGCATGTCAGATATCACATGTAGCTATAAAATAAAAAAATGGCTTTAAGATACTGAAATTTGTTGTACCTATATTAACAACCAACAGTCAATGAAACTATTCAATATCTTTTATAAAAAGGCTCAATTTGAAAATGGTTGGTCTTAGTGACAGATTAGTTTTATTTACACTTTAGTTAATTCAAAGGTTCAACTGTAGTATACATTTTTTTCCCCACAAAGAACTGTCTATAAGTTAAGCAATACTTTGTTTTAAAGATCAATATTTTGCCAGCATAGTGGTTGTTAACTTCTACAATCAGTGTTACAAATGTACAACAATAAGCCAGATCATTAATAATGCACCTACCAACCTCGAAAATGATTATACTGTACAGTTAGCAAAGTATTAAAATTTAACAAGATCTAAAATAAACTGATTTAAAATAATGATGCATAAGTTTTGTTTTCTTACTTTGGTTCCTTTATTATCTTTTTCTTATACTATTTTAGCTCCTACTTTTGTACATGACTAAGTCAAGGTCACGTAACAGTTCATTATTAGCAAAACTAATTTTAACTTTTCCAAATGATAATGGCTACCAGTTGATAATTTTTACTAATCCTTCACTACTATTACTAGCCTTCAGAAAATTGTGCTTGCTTTGGGCCATATTTCAAAACAATTCACTTCTTATTAAGAAAAAAAAAAAATTCAATTTGAAACAACATTCCAAAAATTAACCCTTGACTACTTAGCAGTATTGTACACATTCTTTGCTCAATATCAGAGGGTTCTTGCTTCTATAAACATAATAGGGACTGAATTAACCAAAACAATTTTTACGCGCAAATAAATCAGGTGATGATGACAAAACCTTGTCGAAACATTGTACATTTGCTGTTGTGTTAAACTTACATCAAATTTTTATCTTCATTACAAATTCAAGCCATCTCTAACCATTATTAGTCTCAAAGTGGGTTCCTCATCATCAAATGCCTTCCAGGGAAGATATAAAAAGTGTGTGAGAAGCATCAATGGCAAAAATGTCTGATCATCTTTTCCAAGACATTAGTAACAAAAGAAAATAAGTCTTCAGGGATAGATGATAGAGTGAACACCATGCCATAAATTCAAAAGGAGAATACCTTACTTAAATTCCACTTAAGACAATATATAGAAGCTTGTGGGCAATATAAACAAAATGCTTCAAGAAAAAAATACTGAAAAAATGAAGATGAAGATGCATATGACTTCTATAGCAATGGAAAGTAGCAGAGAGTGCAGCTCTGTAGCCTGCAATAGAAGAAGCAGACAAGCCTCAATCATAAAATAAATAAATAAAAAACCTACCAAACTTTAAAGCCCAATCAGATCCTGCTGAGAAGCTTCACTTGACTGGGAAACCAATTCAGGAGTAACACCAACAAAAACAAAAGATTACAAGAAAAAAGCCCACTGGAAGTAATCAGAAATATTAGGGTGAAGATAAATTTCATGTAAAATAGTTCCATGAGCAAATACATCAAAAGAATATGCAAGCCACACGGCAACAGAAACCAAGTCAGTAAGAGATGTAGCCAGAAAAACACATAAAGCTGATAGCTTCTCTTGATAAAGAATCATGAGAACAATAGGTTATAGCCAATAACTAGGCTGAGGAAGAAGAGTGAAAAATGAGCCTAATCAAGACACAAATATGAATATATTGGCATCAATACAGGGTGGAAGACCACATAGAATGAACCTCCAAAAACCAATCAAAGTATCTAAAGTTTGAGTTGCTAAATGAATAGAAGAAGATCCAATTAAATGGTCAGAAAAATGAGAAATGTGTAGCAAAAAATATAAATGAGAATTGCCTCTATTTCTAAAAGCATTAGCTATAACCTGAATGCCAAGAGAAGGAGGAAGAAATAAGGATTCCAAATTTGCATCCCCTAACAAAATGCTAGATCCCTCAGGCTTAAAAAAAAACAAGTTCAACATTCAAAATGTTACATATCTGTTAAGAAAGAAAACACATCCAGCAGAAGCTTCATCAGAATTAAAGGATTGGCTGGTAAATCCTGCTTCTCAGAAAGAAGGTTGTTCATGAATAGAAGAAATAGGGTATTGATCCATATTACTGGCATCCAAAAAACCCTGATACTCGCTAAGGACACCCCCAAAAGACTCAGCATGAATGGCCCAAAGTTATAATTTTCCAATACTGAAAATGTATTTTCGATAAGTATTTACCTCTTCTCACAGATACCACTATTCTCATTCAGTGCTGCCCTCTAAGTCAACTACAATTGAAAACCCAGCCACCAGGAACCAACATCCATGTGGAGGTAGGAAAGAAGATCATACCATCAGCAAGTTAACTACAATCCAAAACCCAGCCACTCAGAACTGACATCCATATGGGAGTAGAAAAGAGGATCATACTGGCATCAAGTCAACTACAATCCAAGACCCAGAACTGGGAACCAACATCAATGTGAGGGTAGGAAACAGGATCGTACCCTTGGCAAGTCAACTAAAATCCAAAACCCCGCCCACCGGGAGCCGATATACATGTGAGGATAGGAAAGAGGATCATATCATCCTCACCTCAAGTTCAGCATACCGGAGGAAGATATCATACCCCCAATCTGTGAACAGGGCACATGATAAAAAGTTATACCAATCTGACATCCGGACAATCATAAAGAGAAGGATGTCCCTATATAGTGAAATATCTCACTCAAAGTCAATCAGACAGGAACCATCCCCAGTGCATTAACATCCTTGGTATATGGAAATGCTTGTGGGAAAGTGCAAGAGGAAGGACCATAAAAATCAGCATGTTCATTCAATGTGACCCACAACAAGGTTGCAGTGAACACGAGTCCAAATGGGTAAGAGAACTGAGACACCCGTAATACATGTATGTGGACTTATGTTGATTGGTCCAGCTCTGAATCCAAAACACAGCCACCGGAAACCAACATGCATGTGGGAGTAGGATGAGGGATCCCAATTGAAGGGGTGAAGTGCAATTTTTGACATCTTACTCCAAAGCTACAACATCCCCTCAGATAAACCCATTCAGAGATGGAACATGAGATCGGAGGACATATCATCTACACCAGCAGAACACCACCGCCTTACGCTCAACTGAATGGATTCCGTATTGTTGGTGTTGTATATATTGATTACATTCAGGAAAATGCCTCCATGGTCCACCACCCCAGTGACTTGGGAGTGGAAAGCAGTAAGGACTCTCAAACTCCACTTGAAGAAAAAAGGGGGAGAATACACAGTGGAGAGTCCGGAGGAATGCCAACACCAGGGGACAATGAAATGGGTAACCATAAAAACCTTATTTTGAAAAGCAGACATATGTATGAAGTAAATATATCATGAGGGAAAAACCTATGAGCAACCTTGTGGAACATCCCATCTCAAGTGTGTGTTAATGGCATGTAAATAAAGTATCTTATAATAGCATCATGGCCATACAGTATGATTTGTGATGCATTAGGTATACCTGGACAGGCAACACTTGCCACAGAGTGGAATCTTAACAGTAAAAAAAGAAAGAAAGTATATAAAAAAGATAACTTACCCAGTCACAGTCTTACCAAAGTTTAAAGGATGGCCACAGGCAGAAAACAGTTCCCAATGAGGAAGAAACAGCCACCTGATACAAACAGTGGGAAATAAACATATGAGGAGTAGCCCACATGATCGCTTGAAGAATTTCCTTCAAAAGATAAAGGAGGTGAGACTCCAGGGAAAAGGTAAGGGCTTGATCTGATGTGACAACAATTGGAACAGATTTCGGGAAGGAGAAGACAAGGAGGAATAAACCAACTGAATCAAAAAGTGAACCCAATTGGTAAGTGTTGAAGAAGAAAGGAAACACAAACAGAGTAATGTTGCCAGGGATTGGAAAGGCAGGAACGAGAGCCACAGAAGAAAGCCTTCCAGGAAATGTAACAACAAAGAGCACATACTGGACACAGAAGCCTATCCAGATCAGACCAGTAATAAAGGTGGGAGATGGAAGGAAACGAAATTGGTGAGAAGGAAGAATTACCTTCACAATCTGCCAAAGTCTGGGGAAGGAAAAATCGATCCAAGTAAAGGAGAACACATGTGGAATGGAAGTAAAATAAAAGAGTGAAAAACCAAAGTGACATCTCAATCTGGAATGATCGTTAGACAAGGTGGTCTACAAATCTGGAAGGAATGCAACAACATGGAGAGGGTAAAGTAGGTAAACACAAGATGGTACCAGGAAAAACAGAAGGTGTGTAATAAGGCTGCTCAATATTCAATGATGGATGAGACCAAAGTGCTAGGATTGAATAGCCAAATGAGGAAATTGGTATTAAGAGGAATGGTGGGTCGAGAAGGGGAAAACTTCCATGCAATGACCAATGTTGGAATATGTTCCATGGATGTTCATAATCTGTCATTGAGGAAGAGTGAATGGAACAAGTCAAAAAGGGAGCAACCCACCAAGACAATCTAAATTACCTCACCAAGGTCCTGATAAATGCCAGGTGTGAAGAGGGAAGGTAGGAAGGGCAGGATGAAATACTGTTGACCGAGGTTTATGTGGAAGGGATGGAGTGAGAGGAAGTGGCAAAAGAGGGGCAGTACAGAGTTCAAGTAGATGAGGAAACCATTGTTGTGCCGGAGAGTAAAGAGCAATCAGAAAAACCAAACATGGAGTGGCATGGATGATTGAAGTATAACTTCAGAATCCAACCCACTTGAACAGCGTCTGACAAAAGGAAATGAGTGTGATGTGAAACCTCCATGTTGGATTGAGTTAACAGAAGCCAGTTGTCCATGTAGTGGTGTAAGCACAACCCCCGTGAGCATGCATAAGTCAAGCAAAAGCCTTGACCACACAATAAAAGACATACAGAGTCGAAGGAAGCCCAAAGGGTAAAGCTCAAAACAGGTACACAACTCTGTGAAGGACAAACTGTACATAGCATCTGCACTTATGAGAAATAAGAATGTGTAGATAGACATACTGGACATCAACCTTGGTCATCCACAATCTCAGAGAGAAAAACCCACCTTAGTGTGAGAAAGGACCCTATTGTAAAATAGGGAAGATACAGAAATTGATTGAGGTGGGACAGGTCGATCACAGGATGCCAGTCCCTGTTTTTCTTGGGTACCACAAACAACCTGAGGAAGGATGGGTAACGGGCTCGTTGGCTCTCTGTGATACCACCTCTGACAGACATTGACTGGTAATAGGAAACGATGAGACCTGCATTAGTTCAGGTTCAGATAAATGAGCAAAGGGTCAAATGTTGCCTCACCAATTCCACACATGATACCAAAGTGTCAGGAATATTCCCAAAAATGAACTGTTAGAGGAAAGGAGATATCTGAAAATCCCCAAGGTAAGTAGACAGTAAATGAACCTGGGACAAGACAGCATCCCTCCCCAGAAGGTCCCTGCAGCAAAGAAACCACATGTGGAGAGAGAGAAGGCCAAGGAGGACAATAGCACCTACTTAGAGGGAATCAAGGAGAAGGTATACCCCCAAAAATCCTTCAGTAGGTCAGTGGAGTGCCTCAGACAGGATAGTTAGGGTACAATGAACCACATGGAAAATGATAGAGTGGAGAATTATGGGTGACACATGTTCTGCAATGTGTAAAGGACATTTGGAAATTTTGAGTCACATATTTTGATGACACCATGAGTTCATACTCAACAAGGAAAGGCTTTCAGTATTTCAGAGTTAAGTCTAACTGCTTTGAACATGGCTTTCCAATCAGGCAGTTATGTGTACATAAATAGTGAAGTTAGTAATATTTGTAACTTGCACTGTAACAATTATATAATTCTCCAACTCACAAAAGGATAGTTATATATATATATATATATACATACACATATGAAATTAATATGTGAACTAGACGTAACAGATGCGCTTCTGTCATTTTATTCTTCTTTTATGTTTATTAAAATGAGTAAATTTGCTTATCAATAACAAACATTCTTATTAAAAATTTAGGAAATGCTCTTACAGGTTCACCATAGTTTTTCTTTAAAACTGGAAAGTCCCAAGCATAATAAGGATCTCTTGCTTCACCAGAAATAGGTGGAAGTTTGGGATAGTCACCATACCCATCTCCATCATCAGGATATGGTACATAGTCTTCAGGAATTAAACCATACTTCTTTGCTGCAGCAGCTCGTTCTTCAGGAGTCTTAGGATAGGGCCCTGGCTTCCAGTCCTTGTTCCATGCTGGTAATACAAATTCAAACTATCAAACTTAAGATAATGATATTTTATTAAGAGAACCACATGAATAAATACTTTGTTGTTATTGATATGGGCTGATTGAAAAGTGGTTTGAGGAATCTGATATATTTTCTCATTTCCCCCTCAGAATGCAATATAAGTGACAGCATGAGAAATAGAAAGAATCTGGAATCAAGTCCATCCCTAATGCAAACAGTAGAACAGAGATCTTAACATCTTTATTATACCATATCATTATAATTTTAGTTAACTTTTACAAACTCTATGTCTAAATATGTCCAAAAAATGCCTCAAAAAGTTAGAACATCACACCTTTGAACTTAAAGAAATGACTCAATACAGTTTATTCACTTGAAAAACTTTAACATAATATCATTTCCATGTATATTACCCTAAGTTTAATACACACCATTACGAATTGCCATAGTACTATTGACAGTTTATGTATTATAAAATCAAATCACTCAAAAGGTTTTTAACTTGTTGTGTGCATGTCCTATATTTCACTTGCAAACCTCTCATACACTGACAATACATTACATGTGGCCATGTGGTGATGATAGTAGAAATGCAAAAAATAATCCACAGATCATTTTTGTAAGGTATGTTATACATATACATTTTACTATATAGTTGTCAGAAACATTAAACAACCTTGTGGTAATGGCTAAAGATGGGTATATAATTAAGCCTGGGATACTTTATTTGAATGTTTAAGCAGTTTTTGTAACATTTAATCAGTGCTGACTCATTCTTGAAAAAAGTATGTTTTAGGTATCTTAATATAAAATGGATTACTATTTATTGCATTGATTTTTGAAAATCAACCAAATGTCCTCCAGAATGGTGTAGAGCAGAAGAAATCATAAAATCTCTAGTCTGCTGCATATACATGTAATGGAGTTAGCCACTCCCACATTAGTAAGAAAACAAGAAAAAGCAAAGTATATAAAATAACATTTGATAAATTGAGGTCATTTCTCATCTGCACACAAAATTACATTAAAATTAAATGCAGCACTTCAAGGTAAGAGTTCCATATGGCACCCCCACTCAATTTTAAAAAAAATTCATCAAAGTAACATTTATGTATTAATAAATCATATTAATAGTATGATCTGATAATTTTGATACATTATTATACCACTTACTTCATTAATTAGATGTACAATCTTCTTGGTGATAAACTTTACAAATGTCTTGTATAAAGGCATCAAAAAGGCTACTTTTATCAGAATATAATGTTCTCCACATGTATTCACACAAATGCTTGTCAAAGCCATGCCCCAATTTTTCTAATATGCCCCTTAAAATAAACTCTTTTCAGAATATTTTTTATCCAGGCAATTCTACAATTTTTGGGTGGGGATGCCATATGGAACTCTTTCCCACTTCAAATATATATATATATATATATATATAGACCTATCCAACCAAAATTAAAAAGAATTCATAAAATGTCAGTCTACATGAAGGCTTTCACAGCTTAAATATATTATCTGTAATATTCAAGCTCATATCTCCAACCTTTTCATTCCTTCACTCAAATAGGTCAAACAAAAGAAGAGTATTAAAACTTTTAACGATTTAAAACATGTGAACTGAGTTTGTTTTTTTATATGTATGCCCCAGAGAAAAAAAGTCCAAAACTTTTAGTCTAAATATTAGTTTAGTAACTTCTCTCTGTACTCAATTAAACACATCAAAATTCTTCAAGGAGACTAAAATTGCACTCAGTACTCTTTAAGACAACTTGGTTTTACAAAAGATTACATTAAATATTAGAAGTCAACTGTTAAAGAAAAACTAAAATAAACCTTTTTAGTACAATTTTTTGTTTAGATACACTAGTAACCTACATGTTGTGCTAATCATTTTCTAAACATTGATTCAAACATGATGCTTTTAAATCAATGATTTTATATTGAATTCAGGATCCAGTTTAAGATTACTGGATTCTAAGTTTAACTAACTTGTGAGGTGGTATTCAGTTTTTTTTTAATTACGATGTTCAAATCTACATACCTTTTCCCTCTATTCTTTTGTTGATCTTTCTCCTGTGTTCATGTATAAATGCCAACTCACACTTCATACAAGTAACACTATTTTACTAGGAGATAAAATGACTGGACTAGGTGGCAACAATATTTGTTGTAGTAGTTGTATATAAGTTAATGTGTCATCTATGTAAATAACATGTACGGTTAATAACATGTTTTGTCAAGAGACAACAACTGTTCCATGCTAAATTATAATCTCGTTACATGGTAGCACAAAAACTATTAAAATAAAAACTGAACTGAACAATATGTCTGGCACTAAAGAACATATAGAATAGCACAAATACTGCTTGAAACTTAGTTGGAAGCACTGAGAGTTGTAAATATCCAGACAGTTTGTAAGTATTGTATCGTGAAAAGTAGGGGGTTTCAGTGATACTTAAATAATGAAAATAATAAAAAATGCACATGCAATTGGATTCCACAGTCACAAATTAGTATATTTGCACTGCAAGTTAAATTATTTAGTTCATAATTAATGAAAAACAATTACAAATTGACCTTTCGCTCCACACTACCTTCTCATTGGAACAATGTTAACAAGATGTCAGTGATTTATTGTTTTATCTGGTAGCCTGATACTGTGTGACACTGTCAACTGAAGATAAAATGTAGTCCTATTAACATCCATCCATTTCAAACTCATACAGGTGTATTCATATTATATGGATAAATAAAATGAAAATTATCAATAACCAAATGTTAATAATGAAGTAAGAGCTTACCTATGAAAACATAGGTGAGATTTTATAATCAAATTGGTTGTAAACTTGAAATACCATGATTAACAGGTATGTATCAGTAGTAACCTCTACCCATTCTACATCATGTCATGAAGTAATTGATACATCATTCATAACCACATCCTACAATATGATGTTGTGCAAACTATTTTCAGGACAACATACTGTGCTTTTGACTGACAATATGATGTAAAGCAACATACACGCTATTTACAATCCTTATTTATCATTTATTGACATGCTGTCTGTTTGAATTGGGCAGACATATCTATGTATCGGATTATTCATTTTGTATTCCACAACACCAAGTTCATTGTATACCCTTGTTTCTATCAATTCAATGACAAAAAAAGAATTGTAAATGGTTTTAAAGTTTTATTTGTGTGTTTTCAAATAGTAAATGCTTCTGGATCCAATGAAACCAGCCAGATTAAAGTAAAACATGAAAAAGCTATTGTTTGATGTATCACTGATCCTTATTGGTCCAGCCAATTCGAGCAGACACCCTGGTTTCAGTTTTAACATTCACTCATTGACAAATGGTGGACAAGGATTTCAGTGATCTTCTAAATATTTTTTAAAAGCTGATTTCAGACTAGTGGGAGCATGTTTGCCTTGAAATAAATCAAGCAAATTCCATGTGTACTAGTGCTATAGACACTTTCCATTTGTTGTTTGGTGCAAAATAATTATTATTTTATTTATACGAGATTTATATATTCAAATGGCAATTTCATATTCACACACTTCCATGGCCAGGAACTATAATTCTCTGTTATCTTGTACAATTTGTAGTACAAGTTGTATCAAAATTACATTACTGATTCAAAAATTCTTTGAAATTTTATAAACGTTCTTTGTAAAAGTCCAGGCCCAGCATTTTGAAATGTAAGTGTATTTGTTTCACTCTTGAAGTCCAAATAAATATTTTTTTGGTGTTTTAGGAATCCTGGTATTAATTAACTTTAAATCCGAGAAAGCTTCCTATTTAAATAGTTAGAGTAAAACTAAAAATTAACCTAATAGTAGTAATGAGTATAGCTAACTAAATATACTTCTCAGACGTTCTTACTTGCAAGTTATATTATAATCTCATTGTTGGCTCATTATTAACATTAACTACATCTACACAATATTAATTACAACTAACCTGCAATATCTGTTACTGTACTACTACTACTTAGTCTACTAGTACTAGTATTATTATTAATACTACCTCTAGCAGTTGTACTACAGACTATAGTCTATACTACATATATAGTAATAGTTAATACTAATAGTAACAGCATTACTATAGCTACAACGAGACTATAACTTTTCCTTCATGTAACATATGAAAGCATACAAAGATTAAAATCAGGTAACCCATTCAATTACATTTTTCTGTTATTACTTACCAGCTACGTTACGAGAACACCCCAAAAGCAATGCATTTTTATTGACCTTCAAAACAAGTTTTCTTAAAACCCCAATCCCAATTACATACGCCATGTTTGTTATCGCTACCTGGCGATTAATAACAAAAGTTATAATTGACCCCCTACATTATAATATATGATTTTAATTATAATCTATGTTTTTAGTCTCAGAAATATAAATTTTAAAGTTTCGTGCTTACTATCGGTGAAATAATAATGAAATCATTAGAAAGTGTTTCACACTTTAATTATTTTTACAGAAGTCAATCACTAACTTTTTAACTATTTATCTCAATAACATATTCTCAGTCATTTTATTACTCTAGAAGAAATACTTTTCTCTATTCCTTGTTGATAAGCGCAAAGCTACATAACAATTTATTTATACTCTTCTCAGCGCGGATATCGAAATCGGAATTTTAGTGTAATAAGCCCTCAAACTTTCCGCTGCGTGTTGGTTATTTGAGACAGAAACTTCAAATACTGGGTTTAGTAAAAAAAAAAAAAATGTTTAAA
>NW_013666427.1:212154-214672 GCF_000517525.1 Limulus polyphemus
CGAATAGTGGGATTGACCGTCGCATTATATAACGCCCCCACGGCTGAAAGGGCGAGCATGTTTGGTGTGACAGGGATTCGAACCCGTGACACTCATATTGCGAGTCGAGTGCCTTAACCACCTGGCCATGCCGGCCATTGTTAATAATAAAGCTGATAAGGTAACTAATAGAGTGGGATTCTTATAAAAGCATTGTTATAAAATTATTCTTATGTTGATGTCAAAATTTAATAAAAACATAATTTGAAGGAAATGTGGCTAACTTTTCATGGGTAAATGCTAAAAACTGGGTGTCAATACTCTTGGTGGGAAGAGCACAGATAGCCCATTGTGTAGTTTTGCGTTTATTAAAAATAAAAAATATCATGCATAAAACTGTGGGTAATTTATTAATCAAATTTGTAAGTGTAAACATTTATGTACCTTAATTAATTGAAAGTGAGTAACTAGACCACATGTTTTTGTTTTTTTTATTTTACTTGCTATTATGTAAAATGTACTGTGAATATTCCGTTATAATTTTGTACTAAGAATAATTAACTCTTTGCACTATCAATTTTCTGATAAGTAGCTATGTGTGAAGTTTTTCAACTCAAAAAGGAATCAGTCAACAATCAGTAAAGTTCCAGCTAAAGTATATTAGTCGAAATTATATCTCATAAAATTGGATCGAATAATGTACACTATGAAAATGTGATACAATTTAATTGTGCGTGTATGTGTGTGTCTCCAGTAAATCATAAATTCACAATTCTGAGTCATTTGTAATATCCAAAATAATCCATTTTAAAACCTTGCATTACCATCATATCATTGTCTATACTTAGTTTTTAACAAGTACAACATTTTTCTACTTAAATGTAATTGGCTAAAAGCGAAGTTAGTAAACATTGCAACACCTAAATTGTTTTAGTAAAAACAGGCTACAAGTTTAAACGGTTTCTAACAGTTATAATAAGTAAGATTAGAATTATTGCCACTATGGTTTGGGTTTCTTTTAATACTGGGACTCCATTAAAAATTATAGTGGAATTTTGCCTCAGACAGTTGAGAAGATAAAGAAATTGCTAACGTCTCTCCCTTTAAAAAAAACCCAAAACGATCAGGTTCAATAGTTCGTTCTAAAAATGTTTGTTTTCTTTAATAGATGCAAGATGATGGACCTCGTGGGAGTTTTGGACCTAGATAAAACTAAAAACAAGAAGGTAAATGTGACATCCCGAAATATCTTATATGGAAAGGGATTAAGAGAATTAATAAGAAAAACATCTAATTTGATAAAAGACACTGAGTCTGGCATATAATGTATAAAGGAAGCAGGTGATGAAAGGGATAAATACAATAATATACAATATTATTACGTCTCCGTTTGTTAATTGATTTTCCGTAACTTCGTTCCGACGAAATTTTAGCGACACAAGTCCTTACTTAATAAAACTGGTTTATTCTTTCTGAATATAACTTTACGATACACTTATTTTCAACAGTCGCTCTTTTACAAACGTTTTAACAACGAACATTAACTTCAACAATACGTCTCTCTCTGATTGCAGTTCAATTACTCATTACCTACACACACATTACTGCGTCACGCCGTCACCCTCTTATATATATATACCAGACCACCCCCAATCTAGCAAATACTAGAGCACTCCCGAAGGAACAGGATAGTTCTAGAAAGCAGGTGGCGTGATACTAGTCACGTGACCTCGCTGACGCAACAGTAGTTTTAACTTGTAACAGTATACATCTATTTATACTTAAATTTTATTGTTTTATTGCCCTTTGAACCACATCTAACTACTACTGTTCATGCCATTATAAGTTTTAAATCACTTGAGGTACGTGGAGCTCACCTTAGGCTATCGAATTACATTACATAAAGCTACTCCTAGCTGCTCTCATGCATGCCTTGTGAAACATTTTTATGATATTATTATTATTTATTTTACCTAATCTAACTTTAATTAACCTAAAGAGATCTATATTTTTACATTTTAGTAACTTTTATAATAACAAATAAACATGAAAAACAAGAAATAAAGTACTTACCCGATTCTTCTTTTTTTTATATTTGCTGTCGACTATCTATGACACCTAACCCTACTTTTTTATACTAATGGTAGAATTGCACTAAATATTTATTTGTTTAATAAAATAATGCACCAAAGAATAATAATATGCGAAAAGCAGACAATTTCCCCTAACTATCACAATTATTCTGGCTTTCTAACTATTCGACAAGAGCCGTTACAAATTCATCCAAGCTAGTTGTTATCTTTCCCATGGGAACGAAGCTTGCACTAACAGAGAAAAATTACAATTCTCTATTCAGGAAACAACGTAATATAATATGTCATGTGATAG
This sequence comes from Limulus polyphemus, assembly GCF_000517525.1. Lineage (NCBI taxonomy): Eukaryota > Metazoa > Arthropoda > Merostomata > Xiphosura > Limulidae > Limulus > Limulus polyphemus. The sequence goes on from NW_013666427.1 coordinate 214,522, forward strand.
ATGAAACCTTGGCTTTCTATTGGTTACACATAATATAGTATTGTTACGTCTCCGTTTGTTAATTAACTTTCCGTAACTTCGTTCCGACGAAACTTTAGCGACACAAGTCCTTACTTAATAAAACTGGTTTATTCTTTCTGAATATAACTTC
>NW_013666427.1:215672-262338 GCF_000517525.1 Limulus polyphemus
TTCACGAAGGAATAATATAATTCTAGAAACGTGGCGTTACACTAGTCACGTGACCTCGCTGACGCAACAACATATTGATACTGTAGATAGTCTAAAACCATAAAGTTTGATTCACATTAGTCATACTACACTTAATTGAGAAATTCATCCCATCTTAAACAGCTCAAAAGACGCTTTAATAACAGAGACACTTACTTGTTTGAAACTACGAAGATTTATTTACAGAAAAAATTGATGTTTGTAGAAGAGATATCTTACTAATTACGGTCGACTTGGAAAATGTGTATATTTTCTGAGCTCACACTCCAGGTGATAAAGCTTGTAATAAAATGGTACTACGAATTTCTTAGAAAATTATAAGACTTAGCAAACATGACTCTGAGTTACGGTGTCACTTAGCAGGAGGAAATGAGTTAATCGCTGTTGAGAGAAAGCATCCCTTGACATGTTGTTTTAAGTATCTACACACACATATATAAATACACAAAAAGAAATATTAAATGCATGAGAGGGATATAAATTCAAAAGAAATGTGGTTCAATAATGTCTAGATGAGCATAGAAGGTGATCAGAACGTGGTATAATATACTTTCTGTCAAACTATTGGGGATAAGTATTATGAGTTCTTGCGGAATTTGAGATTGAACGTGATGTATACAAGAGCAATAAAGTTAAAGATAAGCTACAGAATAAACTAATTAAGGAAAATTGAACTTGCTAATACTCTCAATGCATGTGAACCACTGTTAATACTTCCACTAGGAGGCCAAACGTGGCCCAGTGGTTTGGTTAGTGTGTTGGATTGTGAATCTGATGTTCACCCTCCGTAACCATGTAAATAAACTGTCCTCCACACTTTAGGGCCGTGGATGTGTTATATGAGTGATGGTCAAATATCGCTATTCGATCAGAAGTAGCCTATGAGCTGGTGTTGGGTGATATTGACCAGCTGTCTTTCCTCTAGTCTATCACTTCAAAATTAGTGATTATTAATGATGATTTCCCTCGAAGAGCTACGTGCGAAATTCAATTCAACACTCCAACAACAACAATTCCAATAGAAAATGCCAATAAAACCTTTAAAAAAATTGAGGAAATTATTTCTGAAATTGAACAATGTTTATGCCACAGGCAGTATTCGAAGCAACATATCTGTACAATGAAACATGGAGCTGGCTGTTCAGAATTGCATTCAAAGGACATGTTGATTTAAGGAATGATATTGGACACATTATTATCTGTGCCGTCAATATTGCTCATGCTGAAAAAAAATATGCCTAACACACTTTACCTTGTTTGTCTAAGGATGATCTTGAAGATATTTCTGAGGTAGGAAACAACGTACATGTAAAAACTGTTTAGCATACTTCATACCATCATTTATTTGGTCTCATGTGGTTTTAAGGAAACAACTTACCACATAGAAATAAGAGAAACCATAAACCACGATCTAAGGATTTAACTCAATTATTACATGCCGCAGGAAATTCAATAAGTTATGACGCTATTTTCAAGGTGGATATGTGAAATTGTCAAAGTTATGATACATAGTAATTTCATGCATATGAAGTCCCTGGATACACCATACTTACAAATGATAATTTAGATATCAACGAATAGAAGAGATGATACACAAAAATTTCATTCTTTAGACTCAGATATTCCGCAGATGGGTAACCTATGATTACAGTGAAACGGAGTCGGGCCTGTTCAATCAAAGTAACTACCGACTTTAAGGAGATGAAAATTACACAAATTAGTAAACAAAACCCAGAATCTACGTTTATGGCTGAAGTGCATAAGGACATGTTCACTCCAAATGTATTAGCTTACAGAAGGTGTTTGTACAAGACATGGTCTGGTATCTTACCAGAGACTACGATCATTAGTCTCAAGAAGTTCGTGTACGGAGCGGTTTCAAGTAGCAAACTTCACAATCAGAGCTAGAAAAACCTGTAGTAGGAAATATACCAATTAGTAATGTGCTAGTTCATGAATTTGCACATTTGGACAGTGTTGCAGAATTGTCAAACAATGACACACAGATTGTACAAAGTACATAGTTATAACACTTAATTAGAAGCTTTATTATAAAATAATAATGCTTCAGTACATAAGAGCAGGTGAGTGTAAAGGTGTAATGATACTTCTTGGAAGATTCTATGTCCACTTAAATTTTGAACAAGTGATCACAAAACAGATGAGGGAATCTGGATTAAAGTCCATTCAGACAGAGAGCAGTACATATGGTGTAAACACCGCGGTAAACACCATGGATGGAAAGTTGTGAAATAGAGCTTTCCAATCACATAAGTTGACATCTGAAGCAATATGGGTCATTCTATGGCCTACCTTTTATCTTAAACTGATGAGCATAATTATGAGTTGAACGTGGATTTGTAACAGAATCTTGCTTTAAGGTTTGTATGAGAAAAATAAAGACAGGGAAAATGAGAACCTGAATTATCTGACAGATGAATGCCAAAATATTAAGTTGATACTGAATGTCATATATTGGAGGCAGTATTTGCGTTTAGTATCTATTTTACTAAAATTCATTCGTGCTATAAAAGATGGAAAGTGGGATTTTTATATATAATCATTTTCAGCTATGCATTTCTGATTATCAGCCTACGATCATCCACACTTTAAAAGATGTGGTAATGATGAGCTTATTGGCTTTACTATAGGAGATGTAGCAATTTACACAACATTGAGAATGGCATCGAACATTCAGAAGATGAAGTCGAGAGATACTTTACACGTTTGTTAATGATGGACTTCTTGATATAAAAGTTACCCCTCAAATGGAGTGTGGTCAGGTTGATCCACGTTGATTTTTCAAGTCGATATTCCAACTCAGCTAATGCTGTTCTTTACCTGATATTTATTGTACTCTATATTCAGTCAGTTCTTGAGCGTTGAGAAGAGCGGATGTGCTGTTATAGTTCTTTTCATTTCCTTTGTAATCAATGTGGGTCATATTATGAAGATAATATTTTTGAAGCTTATTACACAAATGTCATTATGACCCACCCTACCACCTATAATACAAATATTTTGTCTTACCAATTGAGGGTTAAATTTCACCGTCCTTTAAAAAACAGAAGATAAATTCAAAGTTAATGACATATCTCTCCTAATCCCTGGGAACGCTGGAGAAACAGTAAACATAAAGTTAGACTGTGATTGTTTTAATGGATGTTGGATGTTATTTTGACATTGATAAAATTTTGAATCAGGAGTTTTGTGATGTCTCAATGTATTTGTTGCAAGAGAGAGCAACCTTCGCCATAAAAATAAAACACAATTGATAGACATGTTAGCAGAAAGCGTTGTTCAGACAAAAGTTTAGATCAAAACTGAAAATGTTTATAATAATAAACACTAAGGCGATTGGAAAGTTACAAAATGCATCCACATTTGGTGATCAAATGCCTTTACAGATTGTTTAAGAACACATTTTTGAGACTCTAATAGGGTAGTATTTTATACGTACCAAAAGCATTCAAAAATCAGGAACACATACAAATTGTCTTGGTGCCTAGAGAACAATTCACTAACTAATACAAAGCAGAGGTATAATTTTACCAAAAACTGAAAAATATTCATAGATATTTATGATAATAAAGCAGATCTTGCCTGATTCCTCTTATATGAGTTAATTAAGATGTAATAGATGTAGATAATAAGCTAGTAATTAATAGAAAATTATATAACTGTGACATAGTTTTTCCAAATACTAAGCGTGATGTTTTATCATTAGATGTAAATCATAAGGGGACTGACACAAGTATACGTCTTCACACAAAAGATTCTGCAGAATTAGGATTTAACTGAATTGTAGTCATTTTTGACGCACATATTTCCAGTTCTTGCTGACAGTACTTGTATCTCAACAAGTGAAGAGATATGAATAAAAGTCAAAACTTTTAGGAAACTAAAATTGATAGTGATTCGTGATATTGAACTTTTGGATGAGGTTTTGTTCTCGTACATCCAGTCAGTCTTCAAGAATCACCAAAAATCACCATGGAAGGTCTTAGCAAATAGGCTAAGCATGGAATTTGATTATTAGAAGCGACTAGTGAAAACGGATTTTCATTCATTGTTATTGAGGTAAATTATTAAGTTCATCATCTAAAGTGCGAATATTAATCAATAATCACCAAGAAAGAGCACATGGCACACAAACTAAGGTATTAGCTCTAGGAGCGTAAGGTAAACCTTAATGAGCAATAGTTTTGTAAGACGTAAAAAATAACTCTAAATTGGATTAATAAGTAAAATCACAAAATTTTATACACACAAATGAATTAGAGCTTCACTAAAATTATGTTGTTTGCTGAATTTCTAGCAAAGCTATTAGAGGGCTATGTACACTAACAATCCTTAAATTAGAAGTTAAAGATTAGAGAGAAGGCAGATAGACAACAACTCCATCCACCACCAACCTCTGGGCTATTATTTTCCAACAAATAGAGGGATTCATCATCACATTATAACGGCACTACGGCTGAAAGGGCGAGAATGTTCGGTTACAGGATTCGAATTCGAGACCAACAGATTGCATGTTGAGTGCCCTAAATACCAGACCATGCCAGACTCACGCCCCCAGTGGCAAAGTGGTAATTCTACGGATTTAAAACGCTAGAAACCGGGTTTCGATATCCGTGGTGGGCAGAGTACAGATAGCCCATTGTGTGGCTTTGTGCTTAACTTCAAATAAACAAACAAACAAACAAAAGCCAGACTTACTAAAATTGATGCTTATTTCAAACTGACTCTTTGAGATAGTCGATTAAAAGATAATTAGCCACTTTGAAAATTTAAATGTTTAATTTTCAAAACAGGATTTGAAATGCCAAAGTTTAATCTGTTATAATCAGTCGAGGGTATTGGTGTTGGAATTTTAAACCTCATTATGTAGTATGTAAGCAACCAATTCAAAGACCCCTTGAGTTCAGGTATAGTTATCTCTAATTTTGAACTACTAACCAGAAGAAAAGCAGTTGATCAGCAGTATCCACCGTCATAAGGCCCTTTATGGGCTTTTAACTGAATATGAGATTATATTTCACTCTTAGAACCCACCCAAAGCTGAAACTGTGGAGTATATTCAGAAGCATCATGTGCCTGCCTTTGATATTTTGCTTCACGTTGCTTCACTTTAATCATTAGACCATATCTGGCTCATAATTGAGGGACAGTACACAAAAAAATTAAACTCTGAAACGTAATCTAGGAATTTAAGAAATAGTTATAGTTTATTTGAAAAGTAATTCAAATCACACTTGAAATTATAGTTCTGCAGCTTTCTACAACCTACTAATAGATTAAACATTTGTGTAGCTAAATACATTTAACTTTAGTAAACAATTGGTTTTGGTCATTCTGTTCTGGTGTTATAGCACTTTTTATTGGGAAGAATTACAGCAGGTATGTATAATGGACAGTATGTAAAGTTTGGAAGTAGATTGTGTGATACCTCAAGAGCTTATCTTCCCTGTTTTTTTTTAAGTGACTAACAAAACTGTAGGTGGCTCATGTACTCTGGAAGAAATGGTGTTATGATGTATGTAGATAATAGTTTGATTACCCAATCTTTAAATAATATTTTATCTTCATTGAGATCTCCTTCTTGTAAGATCTCTCTTCAGTTACTAGAAAAAGTACTGTCCATAGTTTTATGCATTCCACTTGTGTTTGATTGTGTTGTACGTAAGTAAAGATTACTTTCGATTGATTTTACATTGTGTTTAGTTTATTTCCTTCAGTTCATTGAAGTCGGAATTTAGATTTACTATGTAATGCTTTTCCTAGCTTCCTATGGTCCTTGTAGTTACTAATCTTATTTGAATAGAAAATAAGTTTAACTGGGAATACCACAAAGTAAGGTAGTAAGATGAAATGTTGGTTTTGTGACCATAGGATTGGTTTTGTGAAGTTTTCTGTTTTGTTTTTTTGACAGGCGTATTTTCGTGTGCTTCTTTGTTCAATTGTGTAGTATAATTTTTTTATTTAATAAAACACAGAAATGCTATTTTCTAGGTGAAATATTTACAAGCAAGAGAAGAAGTTCAATGCTAAGGGTAGGTGAAAGTAACAAGTTCTGGGAGGTCTTTTTATGGATGTTTGTCTTTTAAGAATGCTGTAAAGGACCATATCTACAATCTTGATCCAGCTACGAAATTTGGAAGAGGAACTGCAGATTGGGACTCCCAAGAGCTGATCAGGTTTTATCCCTGAGTTTAAACCTCTCCTCACAGAAAGCACAGATGACTGAAGGCCGTAGCAATGATCTTCTTTTTGGAGTCCGTGAAATTGAATGGTAATTTCTGTGTAGGGCATCAAGATTGTTCAGTGCATAGTGGGATAAAACCCCAACACTGATTGATATCACTCTTACCAGGAAGAAATTGTAGGTGGCTCTGGAAGATAAAACCTGCCAGTTGAAGCTGTGTCATCACTCGGAGAGACAGTAAGTACTTGGTAATGAAGATTGTGACTAGTGGGGCAGATGTGAGCTTCTTTGCTTGTAGAAGCAAGCTGTTGAAACTACAGTGGGTCATGGAGAATTCTGAAGTCATGTAGAACTGGAAGATGAGTTTCCTATGGTGACTCATCATTCTGCTGTCCCTGGGTATTAACAAAACCCTGTAACCTGACACTATTGGTGTCTCAGCTTAGTGTTCGTCAAGAATCTGTTGGAGGTATGATGAGCAAAATGAATCAAATGTCTTCTCTGGTATGCAAAGATATAGTCAAGGGAGATCTGATCCACTTCTTTATAGTGTTTTTGACAGTTAACTGCCTGGAATGATTGAAATAAAAGATAGACAGTGCAATGTCTGATGCTAAATATGAACTGTTTAATGCTTGGCTTGATGAAGTAGTTGGATAAGGAGAAGGAGGAAGATGTTAGCAGTATATGTCCGGCTATCCAAGAGGAGTCAGATGGAAAAACATTAGTGGAGGAGCAGAATGACTGCTCGAATATCATCTGAGACACCAAATCCTGATCTTGGTTGATTGACCAATCGTTAGGACGGTCATTTGATGAAAAATAATTGACTGTAAAAGTATATTGTGTGTTTTTCTTACTGTCTGAGCTATTAAATTGTGTTTCATAGGAGAATTTTTACAGGACATTCTGTGATAGCTTTTTGATTATTACACTCCCAGGGCAGATTATGTTAGTAGATTTAATGCTTAGAACATCGACAATCTGCATAACCGTCAATGACTGTTAAGAATTTTATAACATTTGTAAATTTAAATGTTGTCACAACCTTTACTTTCAAAGCTATCAAATGGAGTTTCAGGATAATATTTATATACAGTAAATCATTTAATAATATATATAACTAGGATATTTTACATTATAAGAAGTAGTGACAAAAACATTTATTAGGCATTCCTGAAATGATTGCTAGAATTTCTAATACATCTAGATGCTTAAAAAACTTTGCACTCCCATTTACCAAACACCCAGGTAAGATTTTATGGGGACAATGGCAGCATGTTTATGCGAGAAGCCACCTAAAGTTGTTTGTGTATGTAAATATACTAAATCTATCCAGATGTGTATGAGACCTGTAAATGACTTACACATGTAGAATGAGAGAGTTATAATCAGTACAGTATATGAATCAGGATATAATAAATCTCAGTGGAAAAATCCCTTATTTCACTGAATTTATCTGCATTTGTTTCTTGGAAATGACAACTGTAGTGATCGATCGACCCATAGATGGTGGTATGATATTGTGTTGTTGTTTGTTATTAAGCACAAAGCTAAACAAAGGGCTATATGTCCTCTGGCCGCCACGGGTATCGAAACCCGGTTTCTAGCAGTATAAGTCCGCAGACATACCACTGTGCCACTGGGGGCACGATATTGTGATAGTTTGGTGAATGATGTCTGTAAATATCTAGAACAACAAATACATTTTATTGTTGAATGATGTGCTTAATTTTTATTTTTCTGAGTGAGTACTGATATACGCTGTTGTGGACAGCATGAATAATAATCCAGGCCAAATTAATTTTAGTTGAAAATCAGCTGAATTCTGCCTGCAATCATTGATTTCATAATGCCAAGTGGGAGTCAAATTTATCATTTCATAGAGAGTGATACAGACTCAGATAACGGAACTATCGAAATATGACAGGCGGGAGTAGTCACTTAGGTTGCTCATATTAAGATAATTGATATTGTTATAAATGTATATGGCATTATACATATTTGGTTATATCCATGTGAGATATATAGATATTACATAAAATCGTTCATCAGTGTTGTATCACATACATGAATCAAATACACAGAAAATACAATTTTCAGACAACAAATGAATCGAAAATAAAGAAATTGGTTTGAGTGTTGAGATGTGATATATGAGGTGAATTGTGGCTACTGACTTGTGCCTCATCATAGAAATATATGGTGCATCCAGTATTTTTAATGACGCTGGCAGAAGAACATTTTGCGTTTTAAAAGCTGAAATACTCGCAAGTTAATGGGTTTTTCTCTGGAATAAAATAAGCAACAGTATAGCTTACACCACATTGATAAAAACTTTGCGTCAAATGTAACTATTCATAAGTAGCTGAAATTATCTATGGTAAGTGAAGTCTGTTGAAAGTATATCACTAGTAAGAATCCAATAACACAAAGGTCTGTGGAAAAACCATCCACGTGCCACAGGCAACATTAAACAACATATTGTGACAGAAATCAAGTATACACAAACTGATTTCATATCGCATCCAGTTGTTGTTGTTGTTTGTTATTAAGCACAAAGCTACACAAAGAGCTATCTGTGCTTTTCCCACCACGGGTATTGAGATCCGGTTTCGAGCGGTATAAGTCCGCAGATATACAGTTGTACCATTGGGGCGGCATGTATCCAGGAAAGAAAAAATACCCGCAAAAAGAAAAAAAACATTATTCAAAAATAGCTAACTGGAAAAAATGTCAGTATGTAGTAACACTTGACAAAACATATTTGTATATTTATAAGTGTAACATGATTCGTTTTATTATTTTCAATAGGTGAAAAAAAATTCAAAAATGTTACACAGCTTGTCAAAAACTTTTTCAAATACATATTAATCATGTTGGATAGTGTGCGAGACAGATATCAATCTGCAAGTCAGATATCAATAAAGTAGATACAAAGGTCAAGATGAGCTCCATTTACCATTAGAATAATGTTCTGGACCCTTTGCACCACACAAAAACAACGGCTTTGTATGGAGACCAGAAAATACGAAAATAGCTGACCAAGTCACTGGATGCAGACCCTGTTGAATACTGATCGATTGGACTGTGGAAACACGTTCTGGGAACCATAATCTTCCTGCATTATATGAATTATTGAAACCATGCAGGGAAGAATTGTGTGCATTGGATACAGTAGTGTTACAGTGGAGCCTTTTGCAATGAACACTATGCTGCAGAGATTTTGTTAAGATGAAACAGTCGTCAGATGGAGCTTGATTCTTCTTAGTAAAATTGGCTGTTTGGACATTATGTATTCCGTCTTTGTATGTGTTCTGCCAAAAGAAAACTTAGTATTTACAATGCTTTATTTAGTTTTGATATGATATGTTTAAAATGTATATTTGAATATCTCATAAACATTTAGTTTTAACAAATATTTCTTAACATTTTTATTATATTACAAGATACAGTTTGAACACACGTTGATGCAGACTATAATTGTATGGTCTTGTTCCATAAATAATATCTGTATGGCATTGCTTTGTATTTGCTTCAAATTGTACTTCACTTATTATTAAAATGTAGTGATTGGAAAGTAATATGTTTATGCTAATAGAATTTTTTGTTCTCTAGAACTGTGCTTACATGGTGCTGTCCTGAATTTAGATACTTTTTGTAGGAACCTGTATTTGCAGTTTCACCTTCTTTACCTCGGATAACTCGCCATTCTGTGACCCAAGGGAAGAGACTTATCATTAAGTGTAGGGATCCATGTACATGCTCTCTTTGCCCCTCCCCAGTGTTAAGGACTCTTCAGCCTAATGTTGGCCGATGGTCAACAGAAGAATGGCTTATGTCATCCTCACAGTTTCCCGCGAGTGAGGTTAAGCAGAATTCTCCCCAAGATTTGGGCCTTACATATTCCAGATGGTGACAGGAAATTCAATGCCTGTTGCTGAAACTGTATGTTTTAGTATTTGACTCAATTAAGTGTTGGGATGAAGAAGAGCACTGAATGAGAAAATGAAGATGGCTTCCTGATCTTGGCTCAGCCATTAACAATTCTGATAGTCACTGATAGTAAAATAAATGATTCAAAGGAAGTGGTATTTCTTACTTTCTGTGCTATCAAGTGGTATTTCACAATGAAATGTATATGCTACATTTTCTGATTGTAATTTGATTGAGACTGAAAAGACAATTTGACCCTTACTTTCTGAGCTATCGAGCAGAGTTTCAAAAAATATTATCTGCATGACATTAAATGATAGTTTCTCAGTTATGAGGGCAGTTGCAGTTAGTAGAGGTAAATCTAGAACATCAACTATCTACAGGACCGAATGAGATTGCTAGGAGTTCAAAACTCATTGCTGCAACCCTTACTTTTCCAAGCTATAGTGTCATTTCCTATGGCGAAATGCTTGTCGACATTTCCTGGGGTTCATTCACACTATCTAGCCGAGTTGCAGAAGTTCTATGGAGCAGGCCCTGTGATACTTATTGGAATTTAACAAGTGCACTTAAGCATGTATGACTACTCCATGAGTAGTGACGAAATTGTGTTTTTCTCAGCATAGAATGTAAATCGATTTGTTCTGAATCTGAGTGGAATAGTTTTTCATTTCTATGGATTTGCCTGTATTTACATTTCTGTAAAGCCAACTGAAGTGATTGTATCAACTCACAATGACACAATATATTGATAGTTGGCTAGATGTGTCGGTGCCTGTCTAGGATAGCAAATGTATTTCACTGCGGAATATTCTACTTACCCTAGGTTGATATGAATGTGTATTGATACATATCGTAGCAACAGTACTAGTACTTATCCTAGTTGCAAGAAATTTTACTGACAATTCTAAGTTTGGCTGCATTCTGCCAATCATTACATATCTCAATAAAACACGGTGAGCTTAAAGGTTCATAGGCAGCACTAATATCTATTCTAGCTGCAAGAAGTTTGACTTACCAGTCTTAATTCTGCCGAATTCTATCAGTCATTACTTATTTCAAAGTCCCGAGAAAAACGTGTTGTATTTAATAGTCCTTAGATGGCAGAACGATACAATAAAGTAGCTATCGCTACAAAGTGAAATAAGGTGAACAGCAGGTAGTCCGTGTAGGTTACCAAGGTAATGGCAAGCAAGCCAGAGGCAGTCTGTCTACATCTACTAGTGCAGAAGCACATCATCATACATCAATTGATATTAAATGCTTGATACATTCAAATAAGTCCTTTACACATTTGTGGTTATAGATATTACTGTTGAAGATTAACAGCTTGCTGGATTTTTGTAACTATTAATTAAACAATTTTCTCAATCTAGCCAATGTCTTTCTAAAGAATCAAATAGTGGTTTTACTATTTTCTATCATTGTATCAACTAATGACAAAGATATGATGATACTTCGTAGTGCTAATTGCTTTCAACGACTCTGTCATATGTTCATCTGACCAATAGATTAGCAACTTAAGCATATGGCTACATAGAAATTGGGTAATTGAATAATGGTTGAAATAAAATTTATTTAAGACCAATATCAGTTTTCTGGATTACAAAAGCAATGAGATTATTGTAGTAAAAAATTTGTTAATGGTCAAGGTAAAAGCAATCTTATTGGTTCAGTTCTATTGTTTTTATGTTTTAGATTAATCTAATATACTTTTAAATTTTTGTTATTTTCCATCTATTATTGCAACAAGATTATATGTTTTGTTTTATTAACTGTGTATATAAACTATTAAATGAATTAGATGATAATATTATGACCACTTATTTGACCTGAAAACTCTAGTTGTAAGCAATATCAATGCTCATTAAACTTATACATGTTTTAGACAACCTGATAATTATATCTACTTACGCAGCAGGCCAGCTTCGAATTCTTCTTATGCAATAAAGGTAGCATATAAGAATACTGTTACGACAGCGGAAGTCACGCGACGCTGGAAGCATGCGCGCTGGAGTTTCTAGAAGGATCATGACTTTTCCTGGCAACTCTAGTCTGTTCCAGACGCCGTCTTTTTTAGTATATAAGCCCGGCAAATAAAGCGGAGAAATAATAGCAGATATATAGATATAGAGACAGATAATTGAGTCAAGCGAGCAGTAGGCACCATAGGTAAAGTGTGTGAATCGCTGTGAATTATAGCGTGTATTTATAAAAGTAGTTAAGTTTAAAGTGACTGTGGAAATTAAGTGTATTACAAAGTTTGTAACGAGAAGGAATAAACTAGTTTTAATTAAGAAAAGACTTGTATCGCTGAAGTTTCTCGTAAAGAATTTTTACGGGAAATTATCAAACAAGCAGATACGTAACAATACCATGCGTTTTCTGCCTTCTTACTATAGTGTATAATTTTTCTAAAATTTTTCATCTATGTAGGTGAGTGTGCAGTTTCCATATAACACGTTTGTCAAGTAGGTTGTTAACTTATTTTTAATCTATTTACCTATTGTTCTGTATCAATTTCCTGAGATAACAACCTTTGTCTTTCCATGGGAAAGGTAGCTGTCAGGTTGTTCAAAATATGTGAAAGAAGACAGCAGATTTTTCTTTTGTCAGTCAGGTGATATGTTGAGGTCATGAGCTCCATAAAGCTAGAATTGGAATGACCAGTCATGTGGCAGCCGAAGCTGCTCTAGGAAAAGTCTTGAGCTTTCCAGTAAAGGTGACCGTCTGTTGTGTCACGTAGATGTACGCTCTTTTTTTATTTGTGAATAATTTTTTTCATTGTGTCTTTGCATATTTGTGTCCAGCCAATTTATTGCACAAAATCAGAGAATTAAGAATTACATGGTCGAAACTCTTGTTACCTTGCGGATCTATTTTATTCACTCTTGGCGGAAGTCACCTTTACCTTAAAATACCAAGTGAATAATAATATGTGTTTCAAGATATGAGGATCACACAAGATGATTAATTATAATATAATGATCAGATTTGCAGGTTTTTTTTAAACAATTAAAACTACTGCATTTCACCTCATAGAAGTGGACCATCTCCAAGCAATCAAAGACGGCCAACAGGTAATGATGATAACAATATTAAATACATAAGTTTTATAAATATTTTTAACTGTGCCAATAAATATTTTATTAGTATTTAACTTTAATGAATCTAAAGGCGAATTCAGTTTCTCATGGAAAATAGAAAACTCTAAAATTACTACCATTTAATTAATATGGAATTTGGTTTAGCAGTGTATATGCATAGTTTTAATTCATTACATATAATTTTGAACACATATTACCTAATATTGGTCAAGTTGTTTCAATAGAGACTTTCCAATTTTTATAAAGTCATGGATCGCCAAGGTTTCCAAATAATTCACGAGCCAAAAAACCACCCTATCGAATTCCTAAACAAAAAACCGACCATTCGGAGTATTGGTTACGATATTTTATGCGCATATGTACTAATAACACGATAAAAAAGATCGCTAACATGTCCGGTATAACAATTCAAAAAGTTATAAAACAGCAACTTTTTCGTCTACTACCTACCTACCTGATTACGTCAGTGGCACTAACCCTTAGACGGCTCGGATTATCGATACAAGATTTCTCCAGCTTACTTGACTGCTCTGTGGGTATCCGCGTTTGATATTCCAACAAATAAAAAATATATATACCGATGTTTTGTAAATGGTAAACATATCAAGTACGTACTTAAATATCTCTTAACTCCAATTTGCCCCAACATATAACGCAACATATCAATGGATAAACAATTGACAAGTTCCAAGGGTAAAAGTATACAAACAAGAGTATTAATAATTTATGAATTTTAAAATGAAGTAGGGATCCTTCTACAAAAAGTAATGAAACAAGAATTAAAACCACAATCACAAATGTATAAAATTTAATCTCTACTGTGACAGCTCTATACGCTTAGCTGTAGGCCAGAGCATTGTGATCCGTATAGTTAAATAAAGTAGTCTAAATTTGCCAACCAAAGTAGGGATTGAAAATCGTTTTAAAATCTATCCAACTAGTATCACTTTACTTGTATGTTTACTTTTTATTACAGCAACGATCACTAATTCCCATTAAAATTTTAATTATTTTCCTATTTATTGTTTTATGTAACAAGCTAAAATGTCACAACGATGTTTCTCAGCGTATTTATGTGGATGCGACATTCATTAGTTAACTTATGTCTGTACGTAGAAAATTGTTCCTAGTGGTATATTCTTGAAATAAAATATTAGTATTTCTTCAGGAATCATTTCTTAAAAAAAAAAAAAATTGTACACAGCATCGAAATGGCGGCTTGTCCTCGGTGGTGTGCTACGTCGAGGTGTGTTTTTGTGTGATTACATATAGATATATATCTGTGTTTTTACTCTGTAGGTGTACTTTTAGTACTTTTCTTTTTGTTACTCCCGAGTAGTCAAATAGTTTATCATTAACAGTGCTGTAGTTTGTAAATTGCGTAATTTAATAATTAATATGTAACTCGAGTGTGAACGTCTTTGAGTTTGATGCGTTTTGAACACTAGCCTTGTATGGTTAGGCCTACGTATTTTAACTAATATTTTCAAGTAACCAAGAGTTTTGTTCAGTATTTACTACATTTATTCAATGTATCTGAACTTCATCTTTATACATTAAATGGCCAGCTTGTGTTATTGCTGAGTGTAGTAAACTTTTTTTTTATTGGGTATTGTATTTGTAGTTTGTACTAACGTTGTAAATTGTAACTTTATTATAATTTATTAAATGATGAAGCTAAGAAAGTAAAAAAAGCTTCTTCAAGGGGCATTTGAGTATTGAATCATAATGTCACTTGGAAGTTGAATAGCTGTGTAATGCTAAGAATAAACCAATTTACTCTTCTCATCTAAAATTTACTTTTTAATGCTAAAAAATTTTTAAAACAATGACCTTTGTATTCATTATTGATGAAATCAAAGCAATTGTACAGATGTGAACATTTCTGACTCAAAGGTTTAATTCCATGTACGAGTTAACATACATACCTGGGCCAAAGGCTGTGCTGAGCAATGTACAAGTAATGTTGGGATAATTGTTTTTCTCTCACTTTTGATTGCTGGTGGATTGTTTGTTATTTCTACTTGTGTTTCTAGTAGCTATTTATAATATATTATAAAACCATACCCATATGGATCAAACCCAGTACAGAACATGAACTAAATTTATTAACATGAGTAATCAAATGTTGATGAAGACAATCGTCCTATTATGCCCTGTGGTGTTTTTTATAGAGTGATTAATTTATTAGATATAGATGGAGTTCTAGAAAATTTGGTATTATCCCTAACAGAGAGTGTAACAGGAACACAATGTTTTATGTTGGCTGTCAAAGAAAAAGCAAGATATTTTTATCAACTTAAGTTTCAGTGATGTTACCAGCTGGGAGTAATTTAAAATGGTCAAATTCATGTGGTATGATCTTTTTGAAATAATTGAGGGAATAGTTAAAAAAATTGATCAAGCCAGACCCCTGTATATAGTTGTTGCTTTAAATTCTCAAGACAAATATTAGAATAATCATGTGTTAATTTTTGTACCAGTGAACTATGTAACATTAAGACTTTGGAGCTTTGTGATGCACATACTAACTCAGTGTGTCAATTTATTTGTTTAGACAATATTCAATGAAAACTTGATTTATTTAACAAAATGATTTGACTAAGGTAAATCATATCATTTTTGTTTTTTGAGCTGAGAAAGTCTGCAAGCTGGAAAGGGAGGTATGGATAAATCATTGGTAATTTATTCTTAAAAGAAGGTAAGTAAGAAAAAGTAAAAGATATGGATGCTGTCAACGACAGGGCTGTGTAGAGTGACAAGAAAATATAAAATAAGTTCAAATAAACTCTTGGGGGATGTGAGTAACCAACCCTTATGTAATTCATGGCTAAAAGCTAATGCTTTATATAATTTTAATTTATTCTTTTACTGATATTTTGCTATGGATATTAGCTAGTTAAAATGCCAGACACACACTATTATGGTATAATCAGCTGATAGAGAAGACTAGGAATTAAGTGGCAAAGAAAATGTCCATGCTATTTTGTAACCTGAGTGACATCCAAAAAAATGTGAGCCAGAGAAAAGTAAATGAACATTTTCATAAAATTATATAGCTAATGGTTGAAAGTTTTCATATAACGAGTACAGCAAGGCTATGAATCCAGGGAAGGTGAAAGCATTGAAAATAGCTCAAAATGTAATGCAAGTAATAATGGAATTGCCCATATGTCAACTTAAATAAAGGTATTTTAGGTCTGACTATATTAGGCCTACTTCTACTCTTTGTCTTACTCTTGGTTAGTTGAGTTTACTGTTCGTAACTAAGATTGTAAATCAAAGAAACATAAAAACTCTAGTACTTTAGTAGGGGTATTTTTTTTTTTTTCAAGGGTAAAGAAGGAAAAATGAAGGTACATTTGTTGAAAGCACTAGGCCTGAGTTTCATCAGGTTTCTTTTAATTTTATCTGTAAAACTTTTTCGATCTTACATCATGAACAGAACAAATAGTTGAATATTTAATAGTAATAGCTTGAGTTTTCTAAGGATGTGATTTAAGAGTTAATATGTATCTTGCTTGAAAGTTGTTAGTTATCAGGCTTTACAATTGTTTTTGGGCATTTGTATAGAGGCACTTGAATACATTTAAGGTCTTCCGAGAAATGCTTGTATTGTAAATACAAATGCCTGACATGTTATTTGTAAACACTGTTCCTAATAGTACTTCTGTGATATTTGGAATTTTCTGTGGAATCATTAGAGTATATATTTGGGAGTATAACTTTTAGTAACAGAATTACAAACTGAGAGACTTTTAGTTTCAAGTGACCTTGTATATTCTAAAAACTGAAGTTGGTAAAGACTGAGACTTGTGATTAAGATGAGTAATTAACTACCAAGGGGCAATAATAAGGGAAGGTTTGCTTTCTCAAAAGTTTTTTAAATATTTCTTCTCCACATGATTTTATGTGGTAGCAGAATTGTTCGTTGATGATGAAATTACACCTAAATTTTCATTCAAGTTATTCATGTAAAGTACCACAGACATCTCGTATGCAAACTTAACTTTTTGTTTCTTTAAAACAAAATTAAAAGTATAAGCTGCCAATTTTACATTTTCATACAGACTTTGGAACATGTTAATCATACTATAGAAGTCATTATCTCTTAGTTTGAGAATATTTTATCTTTATATCAATACTTTATTTTTATTTCATGAATAGAAATTGTGCATAATATCAGCTATATTTTTATCACCAGTATCCTTGAACTGGTTTAGTTTTTGGCCAGTCTGATAAATAAACCATTTGTTTTTTAGAAGTTAATAATTACATTATTTAATGTTGTAGCAAGTGCAGATATATCAGGGTTTGGACCCCACCTCTATTATATTCATGACTATAAAGTTGTATCAGCAGACATGGATTTAAAGGCGGGGACCAAATCTTTTCACCTACTTTTTCAAAAGTAACTGATCATTAACGGTATAATAAGATATGAACTTAAATGTAATTTTAATTTTTTTTCTAAATGTAATGCCAACTATTTTAATTATAGGGTTTGAAAAGTTTGTCTTAAAAATGTTTTTTTATTTTTATATCGGTCACACTACAAGAAAAAGATATAAGCTCTGGAATCACTGAATTACAACCAGACTGAGCTTTTGTAGGCTTTCTAATCACTTTAATAATAAAAGTTAGTAGTAGTGTGCAGTTATAAGTAAATAATGAAAGTAATACAAATTTATCACTGCCAAATTATCAGTAGCACAAGTAGAGGTTTAGTACCCCCCCCCCCCACACACACACACAAAACAGTTTATTTTTAGTAACAATTTTTCAGTGTACATCTCTTAACAGCATTTACCATAATTTGGAATATGCATATGTTTGAAAAATGTTTAACCTAAATTCTCTATCTAGCCAGCTTTGACCTTTATTTTTTTCTGTGAATATCAGTATTGTTAATCAAATATCATAGTTACTAGTAATACTTTGTACAATTTTATTGGGGTGTTTTTATAGTAATAAAGTTCATTAACTTTATATAAAAATGTTTGAAAATGTCACAGAGTAATATATTTATCTTCTTCGACAAAAATTCAGTACCCAAAGTATGCTGTTAATTAAATTTTTAGGTTGTTACCATACTAAATTGCATGTATGATAATTTATGATTAACAAAGTAAATTACTCCTAAATTATCATACTTATACAGGATTTCTTTAGCTTTTCACAAATTTTTGAGAAATTGTATAGGTTAATTGTAATTATTTAAAAATTTTAACTAAAAATATTTCAGGAACAATATTTTGTCATTTATTTAGTGTAATACATGGAGAAAAATCATTCAGCTGCAAAGGTTTTTGCCTGAATAAAAAAAATATACATTTGTTGCTTTTTCTAAAATTTTCTGTCTATTCCAAACAATAACTATTTTTGCTAGACACTTGTCACCCCTTGAGCATATTTTATCCATTTCTTGATTTTCAAGGGTTTTCTTTAGTTTTTGAACAGGCCTTTGTTGAAACCTTATTATAGTGCCACATCAGATGCTTTGATCATTTACTAATGGAATAGTTTTGAAAACTGCTATAAAGAAAAAGTTTAAATATGATTGGATAGAACAAGAATTAGACTATCACATAATAATATAGTAGTAGCTCCCTAGTAGCTCAGCAGTAAGTCTGATTAGAAAGCTAAAAACTGGGTATTGATACCCATGGTGAGCACAACACACAGCCCATTATATAGCTTTGTGCTTAACAACATACAAACAATAATATTATAAATATATTGGTTT
Source organism: Limulus polyphemus (assembly GCF_000517525.1). Classification (NCBI taxonomy): domain Eukaryota; kingdom Metazoa; phylum Arthropoda; class Merostomata; order Xiphosura; family Limulidae; genus Limulus; species Limulus polyphemus. Next base: position 234,706 of record NW_013666427.1, read on the forward strand.
AAAAATGTTCTTTTTTATTGTTGGTGTAAGCATTTTTTTCACTTCCTTTCAGAGTGAATTGTGAAAATATTTGTGTTAAATTGTATCTGTGTAAAAGGTACAGAATTTTTTTTCATTGAGAAGACATCAGATAACTTGATAACTTTATACAGTTTAGAGATGGACTGAATGGGTAACAAAGAAAACTATTACAAACTATTTTTACTGTACATGTCATTAAGAAACGTATAGTGTTTGGAGAAGGTTTTGTCATCAGCAGGTACATGTTTACCTAGACACAGGAATATATATACAATATAAAACACAGTTACATAACTGGAGATTGCTTATAACTTAATAAAGGTATCTTATTGATGTTTGACTCTGTTGAAAATTACTTTTTGATATACTGTGATTTTGAGTTGCAATTTTTATAAGCACAAGTTTTTTGTTTTTTTTTACTATGTTCATCAAATAAACTAAAATAGTTAAATCTGATAAGTTCATTGTGTAGTGAGCATGGTAGGTGATTGCAAAATATTCTGATGACTCAAATATTTACTGAATATAATTTTCAGATTTATCATTTTCCAACAAAAAACATGGCATAACTATTTCTGTTTACAATCCTGGTATGTTTTAAATGTGGAGTTACTACATATTTAAATAAAAGAAACATAGTGGTAACTACATGTTGGTATTTAGCAATTTATTTACTGAGTAAGAAATGTCCATGAAATGTATGGCAAATAAAAATAGGAAGTTTAAAACATAATAATAATAATGCATTAGTTAAAAAAAGTTATGAAGGTAGCACACATCCATTTTTTTGCTTGTATGGGTTGTAGAAGGAGTGTATTAATAATCTCATCAGTTTATCAATTAGCAAATGCCACTAATTGCCCAGTTCTACTGAAGTGTAGTTAGACTTATAAAAGTTTATTTTCATATCTGAACCAGCTGATCATTGATAAAACATGGAGTCATTCAATATAATTTAGATAAAATACTTGTATGATAGTATCGTAGAGCTATTAGAAACCTAATGAATTAATGTGTGATAGATAAGCCAGAGAGGTGTATGATTTAATTTTTTTTTAAATTATCACTATCCAAATATATTTGTAAATATTTGAACAGAACTTCTCTTGCAATTTAAGGCCTTTAACATTCTATCAACTGCTTTAGTTTTAATATGCTTACCCCAAGTTTTAAATTCCCCAACCTTTTTGAACACCTAAAATCACTCACACTGTGATATAACACTTTGTGTGTGTTAGTATTGACAAAAAATGGCCAGATGACAAGTAACTTATGCTTGTGTTATCATTAATAAAACTGACAAACATAGTAAAATAATTCTAAACCAAGTATAGAGTTTACTTTTTTTTAACAAACAGTTTTAAACTGTGTATCCAATAATATTGATTGCCTTGGCCATATTCTGATATCAATTTTTTTTGGTCACTGTTTGTATAACAAATAACTTTTCTCTTCGTCTGGCTTCTTTTATTTTTACAGCCAAGCTGTTTTTGGTTTAGCTTTCATATCTTTTAGTGAAATACATATACCTTTATTATACATGCATTTAACAACAAAACAATCCTTGTTAATGTTAGCACTAGGCACACACAACAAGTTAATACCACACTCCTATAATGAGTAACAGTCAAAACTTGGACAATTCTGGCCAGAGCCTGCCAGTCAGCCAAAACCACTTCGTAAGCTTATATATTAGTAGGTACGTGTGAATAAACTGTGGACAGTAAACACACACTCCTCACATAGTGAATAATACTTTAATACAAGCAAGTCCTGTGGTTATATAGCTAGCACAGGCTACAATGTGCACACGAGCATATAGGCTTACGTGTGTTGAAAATAAACTTACAATCAAATTTACTAGCTTGGACAAAGAATTAATGGCTGTCAACAAACAATTAAAATTTGTGAGTCTCACGTGCTTACACTGGAAACCAGTCTAAATTTCATCTATGGCACAGAGGATTTAAAGTTGTACAAGGGCTTTACAAGAAAACTACTTGTCAGAATTCCATGAAGTTTTGCACGAAAACAAAAGTAATGGTATTGTTTATCTCTGGAAAGTTTAAAGGAAATTTAAAATCTAGATTTTGCTTTAGATAAAAACCAGCCTTGTAGACCATAAAACTTAGTGTTTCAAGCCATAACTGCTATTGCTTGTAGACTGAACATGGAGGAAATAGTGATATTAATTTCAAAGCAGTTGGACAAAGATTGAGATGATGGCTGAGGTTTGAAAATTATACATGCATTCTATAAAAACAAATTGAGTGTGTGAAAATGAACAATATAATCATATTCGGCTAGGCTATATCTTAGCAATGGTTCAAGGATTTATTTCATTTTTTATGTGATAACTACTAATGTCACGATAGTTTACAGTCTTGAATATCTAAAGTGTAGCTGTTACAATGTGTAAGTTTCAGAGGGGCTGATTTTGTACATTGCAATCATGTTGTGTAAAAAGACTTGATGGTGGCTGCAAGTTTTGGGGGAATGTGCTTACTTTCTCCTTGGCTACACAACTCACTACTGTAAGTCTTGACCAAAATGTTACTATTTAGTTTCATACATTTTTTTTTCACTTCAAGTTTTATTAGCTTTTATGCAAACAGTTTGAATGTAACAATCCTTTTGGTCTTGGCATAGGCAGGTCCTCTATTTATATGCAAGACTTCTGATTTGGAGAATAATGGATAGTGTCAACAAAGAGCTTCATAAACTGCAAGAAATTGGGAGCAGTCATCCATCCAGAGATGTGTTGTTCCTGTTGATCTAAGTGCAATGACACTAATGGTTATCCCTATAATGTACACAGAGAAAAATAAACATTGACAGCATTGCTCACATCACAAAGCAACTAATTGTCATCTCACTGCTTACATTATTGCACCACCTTTGTTGACAGCCTAAGCCCTAAGTTGCAGTTATTTTATCTGCCTTCTAGACATATTGACATCCAAACATAAACTCTTCTCTTGCATTCATTGTTTCAAGATTGTCAGAGGAAGCTTGAACCTGGCACACTTTGCTCTGAGGCTGTTTCTCTACCAGCTGATCAACAGGTGTTATGTCTAAAGAAGATACCCACCCATTTTGCCTGTTACATAATCTCCATTCAAGCAAGGCTCATTCTCAAGTTAGAACATGACACTTAACTCAGTTTGTCATCCAAAAGTCATCAAAGTACAATTCTTTCCAACTGTCCTCTAGCCAATAATGCAGTTGTATATAGTATTCTAGGCCAATCACTGAGCTGAGAGTTAATGCAAGAATTGGTGAGATAACCTGCTAACTGTAATATAAGTATTAATGTTATGATTACTAGTGTGCAACTTCATTTTTACTAAAAATAACCATATCTTCCTCCTCCTAAAAACACGTTTTAAAATAGCATATTGGGTTTGTGATAATGAATGAAAAAAGTGTCCTTCACCATTTCAAAAAATTGTCTTGCATGGTAAATCAATTAATATTTATAAAATTAGAATCTCATGATTATAATCCATTATCTGTTGACCAGATTTCTGTTTGTATAATCTGCCAATACATACATGTATCAACAGCCTGACTAAGAAGCTTGTGCAAAATTTCAATAATAATCTTTTATCTATACAAACCCCAATCTAACCACACACCACATTTTTGTTTGTTATTGCATTATCACTTCTCTGATATTATTAAAGACCACTTCTGTTTAAGTGTAAAATGTTGATAAACAAATGCTTAGTAGCTTGTTTTTTCTTATGTAGTACTCCATTCTCATTCTCCTATGTGAAAAGGACCACTTGAAATTTTACATTGAAAGAGCATGTTAAGCTGAATGAGGATTGAATTTGGTAAAAGAAAAACTTTGCAAACAAACCTTTAAAATAGTCTGTAAAACTCACTTTTTTAACCCTTTTTCCTGAAATATCACAAGTGAAGTGTAGGATGTAGGAAGTGTATTTGCATACAACAGTAGATTTACATAAGCTCTAATAAACTTGCAGAGTTCGAAAGTAACACTTGGAAATATACTGTAGGTGAAAGGGGACAATCCTTCATTTTAACAAGTTTTTCATTTTTAATTTAATTAAAAGGTATCAAAAATATTTCAGATGCTTTTTTATTTATTTTTTAACTTGTTTTATAGAATTTAAGGCACATGATGTGCTTGTTTACATCTAGGTTGTACTACTGTAGCTATATTTGCAAGCAGACATTATTGTTAACCACAAACTTTTGTTATATGTAACTTGAAAAAGAATTAAAATAAATATTGGCAGACCATTATATTTTATTATTTTTATTAAAAATAGTCTCTAAGCTGACCATTGTTCCTGCATACTTCTGAATGTTTTATGCATGAAATGCTTAAATGTCAGTTTCAAATTAATGCTATTTATAATTGTAATATTTTAAAATATAGTGTTTAAAAATTTGTATGTTAAATTTTGTGATAGTTCTGTAGTACATTAACCTTAACAAATTTTCATATTATCCTTATCAGCTCCTATTTAAATATGCATGATTTATCTGATCATCACTAATACCTAAATAACATCACAGATTTTGCTATAAGTTTTTTGTACCCTATTGTTCATACATCAAAATAAATATATGTGAAAATGAGATAAAGCACTTACACAGTTTTCAGTGAGTAATTTTTTTTAACCTGTTAATTATTATTACTACGTAATTCACGGTGAGTAACTGAATTTTTAATTCCTTTTTTGTATTAATTGAATGGCTTGCAATGAGTTGTATGCTTACTGTAGAAACTAGATGTAAGATTAGAAACTTGCTAATTACAATAATATTTGAGGAGTAATTACAATATGTACTTTTTATTTGTTCAATTTTTTTAATAAACTTAACTTCTCTAAAATGTCTTAAATACTTTAATGATTATTCTAAAAATTAATTTAACATCACAACTTATATTCAGAAGAGCTAGGTGATTAGTGGAATTGGATATTTAATCAGTTGTCAAACTCAATAATCAATTACATTTAACTAATTGATTATTCACATGAAACATTTAATATTTGGAACAATCAAAAAGAATAATAATTAGAAACACTAATATTGATTAGCTGATTATTTTCATCATAATTATCTTATAAAAAAACTAATTTGATTGATGCTCATATGTAATCAGTTATACTGAATTAATTGCCCAGCTCTAATATTTAGAATCCTAAACTTGTAAAGAAATGGGTATCCTTCACTAGAGTGGAAGAGCATGTTCCACTTTATGAATATTAGAATATGGATCATATGATCCTCCTTGTCTGTGGAGAGTAATGTAACCAAGACTGACCTTTCTTTTTTCATGAAAATGTGTTGATTAATTTTGCATTATATATATACTTGGATTTAGCAAAACTTTTAGGTATTTTTTTTTAAACTGATTAGCTTAAAAAGAAATATTGTAATGAAACTGGTTAAAGTGTGATGATACAATACACTTATAATTTGTTTTATGTTCTTTCAGCTCATTTAGAAACTAGAAAATACCCCATAAGGACCCAAGCTCCGACACTCGTGGCACACACTGTTGACAATCTGAGGCATCTTTTTATTGGCATTTACTTCTCTTTAATTTGGAAAATTGTAACTGAAGTTTTTTATACAAACTTATACTTTAGTCGTGGGTATAAAGAAGAAAAATAGAACTTACTGACAATTAGAGAGCTTGATAAACAACAACAAAAAAAGAACTTCACAGAACCTTGCCATCATTTTCCAAGATCAAATTTTATTTATTAGTGTATTGGCTAACTGTAATTTCAAGCAACCATGTCAAGCCCTCAGTGGAAGGTAAGAATGAATTAAAATATATGCTTAGCTGTTAAGTTTTATGTATGTGAAATATACATACACAGCAAATTGCAAACCACTATTTCTAAACATGATTAATGAATCCATCTCTTTATAGCATTACTACTTTTAGTGATAGTAATTTTCAACTATGAAACTTTTCTTAATGTTAATGTTTTTACCTCTGGATACAAGTACATCTGACTTGAGTGGGTTTAATTTTAACTAAGGTATGACTGATTTCTAGCATTAGCCTATCTGTAGAGAGCCAAAAGTTCAATATGAATTTAACTTTGTGTACATAAGATAATTAAGAAAAATAAAATTAATTCCACTTTACTATTTAGGTAATACTAAATGTTAATTTTTTGTTTACATGTTTATTGTATTTATATGGAACAGTTCCAGATTTATGGGATATTATTCACTTTGTTTTTGCCTATATTTGTAAAAGGATATTAATGACAGTATTCAGGGTTATACACATAGGTTTCTAAAAGCTTTAATATACCAAGAAATAGTGAAGTGAATAGCTTTTCTTGGGAGATCAGTTGTTTAATTTATAGACATATAGTTATTACTTGAAATTTAATTATATAATATATAATGCAATTCATACCAAAGGTTCCCAATCTATGGGGCATGTCTCCCCTCCCCATTGGAAGGAGCAGTATTGCAAAAGAGATTTGCGGGATATTGTAGGACAGCCTGGGCATCTCAAATTTGAAAGTAATTGATGATGGGGAAGGGAAAGTGTATAGTTATTGCCCCATTTATTTTATCATATTTGAATTGCTAGAAGCAGAAGGTATTTTTTATAGATATATAAGGGGCACAAGGAAAAATTGTTATTCTATACGGTACATTACCTCCGCTTACATAAATAGCTATTCTTGTTCAGCAAAAAAAATTATCTATGTCACAAGCCTTCTATCTCCTCTCCATTGGAATTGACTGATTCCAATACATCTCTCATGCAAATCATTGTGTCAATAAGAGTGCGACATACTCTCATGACACATGTGACTCCCTCTATTCCATTCTACCAAACTGTCACTTCTCGTTTGGCAGTACTCGTGTTCAGACATTTTTTTATTTTGGTGCTCTTAATGTGAATCATGATTTTAATAGTTTAATTTCTGAAGTGGGATTTCTTCATTGTTATTTTTTTCTTTATATTGAAAAAATCTTTTAATTTAACTTAATTTTGCCATCTATATATTTTTTCTCACACTCGCATATTTTACATCAAACACTTTTGTTTGATTTTCTCCAGACTGGGGGAGATTGATCATTATATGGGTCAACTTTCTTCTTCTTAACTTGCCCCTCTAATCCTCCTGAACAAGTCGAGCCTGTTCGGGCCAATAAAGATTTGATAGCCTTTTTACACCACCAGATTTTGATGTATTTTTCTCTATCCCTCCTGCAGAATCATCTAGGCCTAATATGGCAGTTTTTGACATGATTTTTCAGGTATGTTAAATTTTATCCACTTCCCCATTTTTCTATGATTTCTTATTACCTCCTTTGTCCCTGATACCCTTTTCCTTTCCCATGACTTGGGATCCTGCCACCAGCTTTCATCTGTCCTAGGAGGTACAAGATTTTCTGTTTCTACAGGCTGTTGCTCCTGTTCATCTTTCTCCAGGCTTTTATTCCAGTCTGTTTGTTGTCGTTATGCCAAACCAGAGACTGGCGGTCTGTACTAGGTTTGTCCTGCCTCATTCTAAATTTCAATCTGCCCTGTTTTACCTTGGAGTCATTTCTCACCCTTAGGTGGGCTTTTTCTCCAGGCTTATCAATGACAAAAAGGAATGTCTTGAATGATTATTTGCATATCCTAATATTTCATCACTCATGACTCTCCTGTTTATTCTTCACAGAGTGGTTTCTCTGTTTTGTGCACTGCCCTTTGGACTTGCTTCAGCCCTGTATGTTTTGTCAGGCATTCAGAGCATTCATTCATCACTTATGTGCTCTCGGGTTGCACTTTCCTCTTTCATTGGTTGACTGGCTACTGTTCACTAGTTCTGAACAGATTCCATCTGTTACCCTTATCAGCTGCTTCTGAAGGTGGCTATAGTTGGCTGTTAATCAAGTTGGAGAAGTCCTTACTGCAACCTATCTAAAATTTTGTCCATTTAGGTGTTTTTCTACTCACATCTCAGTTGGGCCTACCCTTCTCCTCTTCAACTTTGTTCAATGAGTTTTTAGTTTGATTACAGCTTGCAAAGTTCTATCACTTTAGGGGATATGATCTTCCATGGTAGCCTTTATCCCCTAGGTCAAGCTCATATGTGGGCTCTTTTGTGGGCTTTTCATGACCAATGGAATTTTTCAGGGATCCTTTGTTGCCTCTTATTACCCTTCCTCCTACCCTTGTCGTCGATCGGGGTTGGTGGTCAGATAGGACTCGCACATCAGTGGGTTTCCTTCTTCCTCTTCCTCATCCGGTTTTCCACATTTCTTAGATGCATCCCTTCGGGGATGAAGGGCGTGGGTTGATCAACTGGGGTTTTTGGTCTGTGACCATGAAGTCTTATATTATCAACCTTCTGGAGCTTCTTGCTGTAGGTAGTGTTTTGGTTCATTTTCTCCATCTGGCCAGAAATTGTCTGGTAATGATCCATTCTGACATTTCTTCAGTGGTTGCTTATCTCAATCACCAGGGCAGCACCCATTCTCCATCCCGCTGTATTCATACATTGAATCTTCTTTTTGGGCCCACATTCTTGATATTCCTATCATTGTGTGTCATGTTCCAGGTGCTTTCACTCTTGTTGTGGACTAGATTTCTTTCCAGACAACATTTATCTGATGGAGTGGTCTCTCAATTATTTTTGTTTTCCAGTGGTTTTGACTTCAGTGGGGTACTCCTCACATTGAGGCTTTTGCTACATCCCTTAATCATAAATTGTCTTGGTTTTGGTCTCCGGTCCCTCATCTGCATGCTCTGGCTATCGATGTTTTCAGCCAGGATTGGATCTACACATTTGTCTATCCTCTTGTTCTCCTTCTTCTCTGGGTAATTTCATTCTTCATTGACACTCCATGTTCAATTCTTCTGATAGCTCTTTCCTGGCCATCTCAGCTGTGGTTCCTGTCGCTTCTCCAGCCCCAACTTCCTACTCCGTTACCTTTTTCCCTCTGTTTCTGTCTTAGCCACTCTCAGTCACTGGTATTTCATCCAGACCTTCCTGTCCTCTGTCTTCATGCCTGGTTTTCCTCTGGTCATTGGAAAGGTGATCTAGCTTCTCCAGATAGTTAGCCACTTTCTGGCTTGTTTCATTCACCCTTCCTACATGGAAGTTTCTCAAAGTAAATGGAATTTTTCTGTCGTTAGTTTCTGGATTCAGGGTTTTCCCATGATCAACCCACTGTTCTTAGTCATGCAGATTTCCTCTCTTACCTTCTGTCTCCTCAGTTTCGAATTTTGGGGTAGTCATGTCCCACAACTTTAATTTTTCCCGATCGTGCAGTTATTTACTTCACCTGCACTTTACCTGTGGATGTGTTCCTTCCAGATTTGTCATTAGCCATAGCATGCTGCCCTTCCAGATGGGGGATATTAATCTGGTTTTCCACAGCCTCACTTTGCCTACGTTTGAACCACTCTCCCAGTGCTCCTTGTTTTCCTTCTTCTCCTATTCGCCTGTGAATTTTAGGGGTCTGTTTTCTATGCCTTCATTGTTTCATGTACTCCTTATCTTTCTTCATATCTTCTCCTTTCTCCGGATCATTTTTCCTCCCTGACACTTTGGAGGCTCGTGAGGATAACTCCGCCATTTAGCCACTTTCTTTTCATTCCATTTCACACCTTTATCCCCGTCCTGATCTGGATAACTTCTATATTCTGTATGTGCTCTTCTCTATTATATTGCCTACACGGCTTCCTTCTATGTTGTCCATTCCTGCCTCTTTCTCCCTTGGCAACAGTCCTCTGTTCATGTTCTTTCTCCTTCCTCATTTACCATTTGGGTTTGGCTTTTCATTTGATTGGCTTCTTCCTCTTTATCATGTTTCTTCCATCCTTTGTTCCATGTGTTTTCTCAACTAGTTCGACACCTTAACTTTTCATTGACATTTCATCTTCGTCATCCTTTGGAGGTAATTCTTCAGTTGGGCATGTGGACTACCCATGATATGTTCTTCTCTCACTATTTGCATCGGATCACGGTTTTCTTCTTCTTCAGGTTATCTTCTTTCACCATTCTAGAACATCAGAATTCAGTGAGACTTTGATTGGGTAAGTTTTTTTCAATTATAATTTTTTCTTTCTAAGGGTCCTTTTCCCTTTTATTAATGCTCATTGTTTGGATCCCACTCTGTGACAAGTGGTGACTGACCAGATATTCTTTAAGTGTTCATATCCACACTGTCAAGCTATGTCAACTTGCATATTATAATTCCATGGCCATGCAATGCACACTGCAGAGATGGTATTTTACATAAGATTACTTGTAGGTTTTTCCTCACTATACAATTGCTTCATAAGTTTGTCACATCCGGACTGTACCAACCCATGGACTTCATGGGTAAAGCAAAAGAGGATAGTTGCCCATCCCTGCCATGCCTTATGTTGAATAAATTGGTATGGTCTGCTTTTAAAAATAGGGTTTCATAGTCACCCATTGCACTGTTTCAGGTGTTATCCTTCCTCTGGAGTCTCGACTGTGTTTTAGCCGCTTTTATTTTAGTGGAGTTTGAGAGTCCTTACTACTTTCCAGTTTCAAGCTGCTGGGGTTGTGGACCATGGAGGCATCCTCATGAATGAGGTAATGAAATACAAACAAACAATAGGAATGATTATAAAACCATTCAGTTGAGAGTAGGGTGGTGGTGTTCTGCTGGTGTGGATGTGATATCCTCCAATATGAAACACAAAAACAAATGGGAGTGAGACGTCGAAATTGCTGTACCCCCCTCGATTGTGATCCCCTATGTGGATGTCAGTTTCCAGTAGAACCAATCAACATAAGTCTTCTCACATGTCAATATTCCTCCCTCATTTATACTCCATCAGTGTTGTGGGCCAAGTGGAGGTAATTGCGGATTGTAACAGTTCTTTCCCTTCCACTATTCCTTGATGATTTTTTATTCCGAGGATGTTAATGTGCTTGGGGTGGTTTAGATCAATTTCACATTTGAGGGAGATGGTTTACGTTATGTAGACATCTTTTTGATAATGGATGTCGGGTTCCCAGATCGATCTATCAATTTATCATTTTCATATGCGCCCAGTTCATGAGTCGGGGGATACTAGATACTACCCCCTGCATGGATGTCGGTTCTCAGTGGCATGGATTTTGGATGTAGTTGACTTGCCGTATACAGTCTGTCACATCCCAGCTACTCTACACCTAGGAGCACGTCCTTATTATTTTACCCCCTTTTTAATTTCTGGGACTGAACTTCATAAATAATGCATGGTTTGAATCACTTTCTGGCCATAGTTCTCTCCCAAATGGATGTTCTCCTCTGTTTTCTATCCATATATGGGACATCTTTCTACAATGGACAAAGAGTATGCCTGGTTCAGAAGTAGTGTGGTTCCCCACATTAGATCTTAGAATCTGACTGTCTCATCTTAGGGAGTGTCCTTCAGATGCTTCTTTCTTTCCCTCGCACTGGTCCCCCCACCTATTCAATGTGGGATTCTAACTATTTATGTGAGAGGAGGTAATGTACCGTATCAGAAGTTATAATTTTCCAACACTGAAAATGTATTTCTGATAGGTACTTACCTCCTCTCATACTGTGATTCCATCTTCTGCCAAAACTTGAAGTGATAGTTGGTAGAATGGAATAGAGGGAGTCACATGTGTCATGAGAGTATGTGGCACTCTTATTGGCGGAGAGTTGGTGCATCATGATTTGCATGAGAGATGCATTGGAATCAATCAATTCCAATGAAGAGGAGATAGAAGGCTTGTGGTGAGCACCTTTCAGATATCGAGTGCACACTTGTACATCAAATTTTAAAGTTTAACATAATAATTCTAAGTATTTCAACAATTTTTTACTTGAAAATATTTTAGAATTGTTTTTTTTATATAGTGCAATTCACAAAGAAATTTTAAAAAATGTTCTAACTTACATTCTTTAACAACTTTGAGGATTCTCATTGGTAAGCAATGCATGGATTTTTTTTTCAAATTTGCTGGCCTTGTACAGCTTATATTTGCTGAGAAATCATCATTCCTGGAGAATACAATTAACCAACCTTGTTTCTCTGTTCATTTTCCCTCTATGTGTGAAATTTGTTTAATTACAGGACTATTTTCCCACTTTTTGTGAATTCACAGCATATGGTGTAACAATTACTAATGGAGCTAATTTTACTAAATAGCTACAGGCATAACTTAAATACTATTAGATAGAGCACACTAAGAGTGGATTATAAGCTGTTTTTTCATATATGAAGTGATGTGAGAAGTAATTTGTGGTTTCTTGGAAAGTGATTTAAATGACACTCCTGAAAAGAACCAGGGAATTTAGTGGGAAAATTATAAACTTAAGAACAAGCCACAGATCTGTGATTTTTTCTAATTTCTTTAGACATCTTTTTTGTTCCTGAAAACATTTTTGTGTTAAATTATATTTGTTTGAAAGCTTTGTAAATTTTATTTTATGACAAGGCATTGAATAAACCTCATTTGATTAAAAGAGAACACTAGATGACAATAAATTATTTTGATAACTCAAATTCTTACTTATTTGATGTAATTAAGTTTGTCGTAGTCAAACAATGTAAGTAAACAAGCTGATTATGTTTGAAGAGGAACTATATTTATTAGATATAAATTGATCTTGATCTAAAATATTGTTACCTAACTGACCTGAGGTCATTGTGACAGCCCAGACCATAGGTCACTGATAAATCTTTCAGTTTTTGCCATGTTTTTTATGATTTATAGTGAGAACTGACAGCTGCTCTAATCAGTCAAGTTGAAACGGATTGTATATATGAACTGGAAATTTTTGCTTAACATTAAAAATCATTTTTATTCTGAAAGGAATTAAAGTATTTCTAATGTTTCTCAACAAAATTTTGGAAATTTCAAAATGTTAAAAATGATAGAAAAACTAAATTAAACTGAAACTATATAAGTACATTTGCTCCATATTTTGTACAATTTAAGTATTTCCAATGTGCGAATGAAAAATCATTGGGTATCGTTGATACACCTTCAATCATGAAAGATTTAAGGTTATCTCATGTGACATCTTAGAAAGACTCTTTCACATTTATTTTCTCTGTAAGCCTTAAATTTAGAAGACTAAAAACTCTTATCATGCCTCTTAACTGGCATTTAATCATGGCCATCAAAGTACTAAAGCAAAACCGTTAATCCCCTTTTGTGGAATTCAGGCTAAACTCCTAAAGGTGTTCAAATGGGACTTAAGGAGTGGATTTTATGAAGAAATTCCAGGGTCGTCCTCATAATCCACTACATCTTACTATAATCTATATTAAAGTGTAGATAAACCATTTTTACATTTATATAATTTAAATATTGGAATTGGAAAACATGATTTTTCTTCACAATGAACATTTGCTAAATTTGTGTACATGTATCAGTGTAAATTATGGAACTATTTTCATTAAGATTTCACGAAGATAAATAGGAAAATTTCTTTATTTTTTGAAAAATGTTAAATCATGATAAAATTGCCCCCCTTTTTTTTTATAGTTATAAATTGAAATTCACACAGAAATCTTTGATACTTAAACATTGCTGTCTGAGAAGGTGACTCTGAGAGATGACAGATCCATGCTCCAAATACCTATCTCTTTGCAATGCATAAGACTGTCTACACCCACCTCTCCCTTACACATATGGAGACATCATCTGTACTTTCCTAATCCTAATTCCATTTTTACATAGTTTCCCACACATGCATGCGCATTGCTCTCTTAATTATATAGATTTCTATCATTTGTTAATCAGAAGCAATAAAACCTTACAAATTAATGTATAGTACAGTGCTCTCCAGTTATAACGTGAGTTTCAGAGGAGGCGTAGTGACCTGTATTATAATACTTTCAGCAGTATAACTGAGAAAATGGTCGTACTACTCAGTACAGTACATACATACAACTCTCTTTTTTAATTTTTTAAAGTTTCTTTACTTGCTACAAACAACAAAGTACAAAATAAACATGTATCGACATGAATACAAAGCCAGTACTTGAAATTTATTTTGTTAAATCATTTCTTTAAAAAAGTCAGTAAATTTTTCGTTTTTTTAATGATAGAATATTTTCTACAAGATAATTTTTTTGACAGATGCTAACTGCAAAAGGTTCACTGGTTTGACATCCTATTGTGCCTCTAACCACATCATCGCAGTTTCTAAGCTGCTTAGTGCTTCTTGAGCAGTAGGTAGATCAGCAGGCTCCTTATTTTGATCCTCCAACTCTGGGCAAGCCCAATGTAGAATGTAGGAGGAGGAAGGAAGACCTGCAGTATAAGCAATGGCATTATAACCAGGGAGCACTGTATGACTAACCTACAGTATTTAAATTTATTTATATAAACAAATTTGTTAGGACACTGTATATTGTTTAAGGATAATATATCGTATTCTTTTGTCATTTTACAGAATTTCCAGCCGCCATCACAACCCAGTACCACACCTTCCTACCAGCGCTCTCCTTCTTTCAGTAAGACTGCCAACAATCAAGATAACAGCAACATGTCTAGCTCTACTTGTAGCTCATCATCAAGTGGCCTTCGTGAGGCTGGAATCGTGGAAAAGCTTTTGGTGTGATTTAATTTCCTTATTCTTGATATTTTAGAAAATAAAATTTATACCTTTCAGATAAGGTTTACATTGTGAATATTATTTTATTCAGATTTTCTGTAACATGAATATTATGCTTGAATTTATTAAACTGACTATCTAAAGCAATAACATGTTATCAGTTTTTAATGTGTTTATTACCAGAACTTACAATCTATAACAAATGTAACAGTAATGTTAATTTTCAAACATGTTAACCAAAATAATCTTATTCCTTTATGAAACCCATTTTTAAAGTTATATATTCTGTAACAAGTACACTGAAAATTGATTAGTTTGGAAAGCTAGCAAGACCACTTAAGTATGTTGTCATTAGTCGTTGTCAGTCGTTTTGACTGACATTATAGTTATAAATTAAATCATTGATACAGAATTTACATTTAAAAAGTGTCATTATCTTTTATTTCCTTTTCTGTAGCATTCTTATGGATTCATTCAGTGCTCTGAGAGACAAGCAAGACTATTTTTTCATTTCAGTCAATTTTCTGGTAAAATTGAACACCTAAAAATAGGAGGTGATTTATTTTTGTTCTTTTTAGCATCTTTTATTGAGTAAGGTTGTGTTGCATATGAGAAACTGGGTTTCAGTCATAACTGTTTCAAATTTTCAGTACTAATGAAATAACAACACTAAACTGATGTTGAAATAAAACACAAATTCAAACTTGGATAATAATAAAATATGTAATTTATATATATTGTAAGTTGTAAGTTTGATTTACCAAAATATAGCGGTAAATAACTATTACAGAATTGAAGGAAACAAAGTCAATATAGGCACCATCAGGTACAGTAACATCATCAGATGGCCTTCATGAGGCTGGAATTTTGGAAAAGCTTTTGTTAGGATTTAATTTCCTTATTTTTGATATTCTAGAAAATCAAATTTATACCTCTCAGATAAGGTTTACTTTTTGAATGTTATTTTATCCACATTTTATCATAACATGATTTTTATGCTTGAATTTATAGAACTTACCATTGTACCTGATAATACCTTTACTGGTGAAACCATTGTTTGAAATATTTGTGAAACACAACTGTCTTTGTTTTCTTAAGTTCTGTAGTTTCACCAAGTATTGATGGTTTCAAGTATTAATTAAATAAGTAAATGTTCCATAAATCATATAGCATAACTCAAAATAATCATGCCACATTTTACAGCTAAGAAACAACTAAAAAGTAAAAGACCAAAAATATAGAAAAATCTCATTAGCCTGTTTAGTTTTTCATTATATTTGAAAATAAACTTTAGCAATTTACAAAGGTAAGAATATCATATTCCTTTCTCTGTAGTATGGCCAACACATGTTATTTGACTCTGAATTGCACTACTTTAGGTAGTTAGAAAACTACTATAATTTAGCCAAGTACCACACTGTACCTCAGAAAGTGCCACAATGAATTGGCAAAGAAGTGTTAAATTTGGGGTATTGAACTTTCTTTTTTCTATTAAATGTTACTTAATTATTAGTTGTTACTTTTACTATTATATTTTTTGGTTTATGGGCTTATTGAAACAATTATATCTGATATTCCCCTGTGGGTCAACAGGAAGTTTATAAACTTACGATACTGGAATCTGAGGTTCAATTCCTTGTAATGAACATAGCACAGTAAGCCTATTGTGTAGCTCTGAACTAAAACAACCAGTTATTTGTGAAATGACACTTAACTAATCTGTACCTGTGAAGTAGGGATAGAAACATTGGTTAGAGTGTAATTAATTGAAGTATATTTTTTAAAGTTCCATCTGAAAAGTGATTATTCAGTATGAACAAACACATCAGCCAACTATGTCTGTATTGGGTTTCAGAGATTAGTTCTGAAAAGTGTGTACAGTTCATCTAAAAAAATGTCTTGCCTAATCAGTTTTACAGAGTTGTTTTGATGCATGTATAAATCAATAACTGTTTTTTAAAAGAACATTTTTTAAATTTTCACTGAGATATTAAGTTGACAGAAAATTTATAATTTCTTAAAGAAAATATTCTGTTGTTACCTACATCAGAACTTGTCTATATGTGATAATTTTTGCTATTGCAACTAAGAAAAGTAAAACAATTGTTAATATTATAAAAATAGTTAATTTTTTTTTGAAGATATTATAAAGTATAAACTATATGAAGAAGGAGTGATGGTTAATGTTTTGAGTATTGAATCTTTCATTTATGAACAAAAATTTGCATGGTGTCAAAATTAATGCTTGATGATGTTTTTAAAAAATCAACTATTTTGTGAATATCAGCAAACATAGTTTTAATTAAAGATGGCCAAATTATTGTAATTTTTTAGTGAAGTAATGCATACCATAAATGGAATAGATACTGTTTTATTAAAATAATAGTTGAAGAAAAATTCATATTTAAGTTAAAATTTTTGAACAGTTTTTAACAAACTTGTATGTATTTGTATAAGAGGACTTAAATGTGTTTCTCATGAGAAACCATTCTGGAAATGTAGCTTGCAACAAGTAACAGATCCCGTATTATTACAAGCTTTGTAAACTATCTGTAATCATAATTGTATTTGATTTGTAAGAAATATTAATTAGGAGTAATAATTTTTTCTAGACTCTGTTGAGTATGAAATGACATATGATCGAAGAACTGGGAAACCCATTGCCAGTTCAGTTACAAAAATCTCATCTGAAGCATTGTCTCATGAAGTTTTAAGTGATTACAGAGTTTCTGGCTTTGTGACAACAGAAATTAGTGATGGTTCTGAGGTATGGGTTTTTGAGTTATTAGAAGTAGTATAAATATGCAATATGTAAAAAGAAATTATTTTTAAAATAGTAATTTATATTGAAATTTATCCATATTTTTCACAGTTCTCTCTGTACAATGTCAGTATTCTAAGAATCTCACAGATGCCTTACAAGCTTTTAAAATCATTTTTTAATATTTTTTATAGGGCCGTGTGGCATATGAGAATCGAGGTGAATGTTTTTTCCTTCCGTACACAAAGGACGACCTTGAGTATTCCAACCAACACCTAAAAGCAAAAGATAAGGTTGCTTTTCATATAGCAACTGACAAAAAATCTGGAAATCTTCGTGCAAGAAAAGTTAGATTAGAAAAAGCACAACCAGTGAGATATCAGGGGGTAGTATGTGCTTTGAAGGAAACCTTTGGATTTATAGAAAGAGCTGACGTAGTCAAAGAGGTAAAAACTATTACTATTTAAAGTGCCATGAATTGTTTTTAGCTAGGAATGTATGTTGATATATATGTATGTATGAATTATATATAGGCCTTATTTTCTTAATTCTCTGGTTACGGGTCCCCTTTCTGAGCATGTCATAAGGTTTTACTAAGTTACATTCAAAACTTAAGCAATTTTATTATCAATGTATATCAATAAAATTGACATTATAATGTATGTTATTATTCAATGTTTTATAATATCTATGTTTTGATTCCTTTATTCCCAGAGAAACTTTAAACAACTTAATCTTCAGTTTTGTTGTCCTGTGATGCATAAATATTTCAAAGTATCAGCTTTTGGACTTTGTAACTTAAGTAATTTTTCTTGTACACTTGACCTCAACATATATACAGAAACTAGGCTAATTGCTCTGTTAGACATCCTTCCTTCAAATTCTTCAGAGCAAGTTCTAAAAAAGGAAAAATATATCTCTTGGTCACTTTCTTCACACAGTCCTATGATTTCACACTCAACACAATTTATTTCTGTAGATGTTTATAACCAATAGAAAGAGAGAATTCTATACTACAGTTTTACATTGGTTATTTTCACATTGGCATGAAGAATTTCATACAGTCTCTTCAAACTATTCTTAGTATTGTTGACAGCATACATCCTTACAGAAATTTAGCATTATTTTTTATCTAGAGATATGTTAGTTAGATAGATAGTTAAATTGTATTTAGGTTTTAGTTTTATATTTTAGTTAGGTATGTGTTGTTTATGTTTTCAAATGCATATTAGAAAGGTTTAATAATTTTTAAAATTATAATCCAAACTGCCTCGGTTCATGAGGCTTAGTGCAGTATGTCATACAAAAACATTCTGCCAAAGATTAAAGTTTCTCTGCCAATGATACTGTAATATTGCCTAAGGACACCTGTTGATGTATGTTAAGGGAAATAATAACATTAAATGATAGGAAATGAAAAAGCATTAACTATAACAATGACAAGCTTCACAGTGCAGCATGTTATGTAGTTCTTGTTATATTTCATTCCAAAAATAAAAAAAATTCGTCAATTAATTCAGTTATTTGCACTACTCTTAATAGTTCACCTTCAAGGTGATTTTCATTTTGAGTAAAAAATTAAATTAATTTATTTATGTTATTTATTATCTTATAGTTTTCACATTTCACTTGTACACCTCCTAACTGAATATGAAAAGTTTTTTAAGGTAAATGTTCATATTTTGTTCTCAATTTTCTTTACTGTATCACTAATTCTAGCTATTATCAACTTACCATGCAATGAAATGCTTAAGATTAAGAAATAGAAATATGTATATACTTTTTAACTCTTTGTTGAATAATATTAAAATATCTTTTTTGGGTCATGCGTGTAATTTCACGTCTTTACCTTTTCACTTGTAGGTTATTTTTAATGTTTTATTTTCTTTCCTATTTGTCTATTTATATGGAAACACATTAACAGATACCCATGGGTGATAGAATGGTATGAATGGCAGAGATACCTTAGCATTGAGCAAAATCTTTTTTATACATAATTGGTAAAGATGCCTTACAAGAACGAGGGGGAGCTTTGGTTATTATCTAAAAATTATTAAACATTTTAAATATGAATTTTAAAACACAAATAATGCATAATTAACTAAAATATAAAAGTAAAACTTAAATGCAATTTAACTGTCTATCTAGTTATAACATATTTAAGTGAGAAACAGCTGAAGTACTATCATGAACAAAGCAGCCAATAATAGTACAACAGTCACATCTACCCAAGGACAACAACTTGCTGCCAATTTGAAAATAACCATTGTTGTAGTACAGTGTTAAATGAGCTATTTTTAACGACCATAAACATATACATGTTGAAAGTACTTGTGACTTCTAAAGTTCAATGTTAAACTATAGAATGTGGGTGTGTCATCTGTCAGGGGTGACAAAATTTATTTATTGTTTCAACTACATTCAACAAACATACTTTGAACCATACATGTCAAAAGGACAAGAAAGATATACTTTGCTAAATTTCAACATTGTTTATAGCTTGTGCATAATGTGACATAAACCTGCAAGATTTCATTGTTGCATTCTATGTTTCTTTTGAAATAAAGAAATAAAAACTAAGATAATATAAATTTTGAACTATAATGTACTTGATAATAATAATGTCATTAAAATACATTGATAGTAAAGAGGTTTAATTAAATTTTGAATATAACTCAATGACATGTGCAGAATGTTGTGTTAGGGTTAAAAATAAACTATGTGAAAACATAAATACTTGCAGTAAATAAGATTTTTATTATTATTTGATGAAAAATTAAAAGGGATGTAATTTTTTTTATTTTCTATGTCTTAATTTTAAACATTCAATTGTACTAGACATTGATGATAACAGCTATAGTTAGTAATATGGTAGAGAAAGTGAAAAATAAAATGCAGACATTTACCATAAAAACTTTTGATATTCATTTAAGAGGTTCTAAGGGTTATGCAAATGAAATTTGAAACTATGAGGTAGGAAAAAATATTTTCATACTTAACCTGAAACTCACCTGCAATCGAAATATTCAGTGTTTGAGTGCAAATAACTACATTAAATAAATAAATAACGAATTTTAATGGAAATACCCGATAAAAATAATCTCATTCTTGGTATACAAAATAATTGTAATCTTTAACAAAATCATACCAATTTTTATGAAGATAAATTAAGAAAGTACAGAGTTATCAAGACACACTGTAATGTGTTGTGTGGCCAAGACAAACTTCTGCAAATATGGAGTGATAGTTTAGTGTTTTTATACCTTCTGTATCTTGGACAATGGTAGTCCAAACTATCACATACTTTCAGTGAATGTGCTCTACTGGAATCAGACTTCACATACCAAATGTCAAAACAATCCATTAAGAAATACCTGAGAAATAACATCTCCAATTTGATTGTGTCCTTACTTTTTTTTCATCCTACCAAAAGTACAGAAATTGTATTTGATTGAAAAACATACTTAACTTTTATTAATTTTTCTTCAAATTTGGTAAACTGATAGATGTTTTCAAACTACAGTTAGGAGTCTCATAGTGTGAGACGAAATTTGGCAGTCATTCAGTAAACGTTGTTTTTCACATACAAAAATATTTTTTTAATGAAACATTTTTATTATCTTCATATTATTATTTATTTTACCTAATTTACCCATAAATAACCTAAAGAGATCCATAATTTTACATTTTGGTTACTTTTATAATAATGAATAAAAAATAAATATGAAAAAACAATAAAGTACTTACCCAAGTATTCATTTTTTTGTTCTCAACTGTCAATTACACTTAACCCTACTTTTTTATACTAATTGTTGTAATACACTAAATTTTTATTTAATTAAATAATGTACCAAAGAGCATAGAATAATAACATGCAAAAGCAGGCAATATTTTCTAACTATCACAATTTTTCTGGCTTTCTAACAATGCAACAAGAGCTGTTACAAATTTATTCAAGCTGGTTGTTATCTTTCCCATAGGAACAAAGCTTGTACTAACACAGAAATTCATAATTCTCTTTCAGAAAACAATGTAATATAATACGTCATTTGATAGATGAAAACCTTGGTTTTCTATTGGTTATAGATAATATAGAATTAAATGTAAGAAAGAACTATTAACAAATCCTGAAAGAGAGGATATGACCAGTTTGTGTGGCAAGAGGGGTCTGATTTTCTATTTGATACCTCTGTAACCAAACAAAATTGAAGGCTATAAAAATTATGGTTTGTCTGAGCAATGACGATTTTATAGTGAGTAATTTACGTTTAATTTTGTACTTACTGGAGGGGTGATGGATAAAATAAAGAGGAGGACATGCTTAGAGAAAATATGTCACACTAAGGGAAGTTCAGGATTTTTTTAAATATTGCCTTATAAAATTAAGAACTTAAAACATGGATTATTAGCTAAGATTTCGTGCTATAACATAAACATAAAGTAATTGAATAAAATTTTGAATGTAAGCCACTAAAACCTCTTGACATGCACAGTAAAGGATAGCCAGTGCTAGAGGGTTAAAGAGCATTTAATGTTGTGATAGTAGCTTAAACAATTAGCATAAATAATGATGCTTGATATGACTGTACTGATTGCATGATGAGAAGAAACTGTTCTAAATTCCATGGCATTAGAATAAAGAAAGCTCTTAAGACTGTTTTAGAGAGGAAAAACTACCACTATATATTTTCAAGAATCTGTTTGGTTCTGTAAAGTAAATATCTATTCCATTTAATAGGGTTACAATCCTAAAGCTGATGTGGGTTACTGTTGAGTGTCACTTTCTTACTTGCTGTGATTTGTTGGTGTGTATTGACAAAAAAGTCATATCTAATTAAAAACACCTTAGGTGTGAAAGAAAGGTGCGGACAAATAAGGATTGAGTGTGCGACTTAAAGGAGTGAAATAAAAATTGGCTTCCAAAATGGTAGTTACGTATAGCATTGATAAGAATTTTACAGCAAATATTCATTCATTAGTTAGCCAGGCCTTATTCTTTGTTTAACTTGTGGCATGATGGTGGGTAAAACAAAATATACAGCCAAGCTAACTATTTTATACTTGCTGTGTGATGTATCTCCTGTTGATATACATTTTAATTAAATAATAATATATGTTATTTTAGTATAAATTAATATGAAATATACTTTTTATATATAGAGTTGGAAATTGTACATGTCAAATTTCCTATACCATATCTTACCTCCTCTCACAAAATAGCTTTTCTCAATTGGTACTGCCCTCTATCAGTGCATTCTTTCAATGCTCGCCACTGGCTTTCCACTTCCCACTTCTGTATATCCACATGTAAATGATTATGCAATAGCTCTCCACCAATAGGAGCATGACACAACCCCTATTGTAACCAGTGCCTTCTCCACATTTGCACTCATTAAACATTTCTCGATTGGCAGTAGTACTATGCAGACGTGCTTGTTTTTGCTCGGAAATTGGTCAGCACTTTCCTTTATACTGCAGACTTAGTTTTTCTTTATTATGTTCTTGTTGTTTCTTTATTTACAGGGACTTTTTTTGCTAGTGTATTGTGGATACCATTCTGTGGCGAATGGTACCTGACCAGGTATATCTTTTTTTGAAAACCTGCACTGTCTATCCTGTGACCATGCTTGATGTCATTTACTATGTAGCTCTTCCTGTGATGAGCCTGGTGTACAATTCCAGATGCTGCCAGGTGTTGGTTGTGTGTCTCCATTCAATTGTCATCTATGCCGAAACAATTACGTTACAGGATTAGGTTACACTCATTGTAGAGATGGGGTGTTCCGTAGGACTAGTGGTAGTTCTCTCTAATGGTGTTTTGCTTCATATATATATTTGTCCCAGACTGTACAGTCATGGACACACGAGTAAAGCAGACAGAGATTGCTGCCATCTCTGCTCTGTGGCATTGAGACTCTTCTTACCGTGAACCTAACGTACAGTTCCACTGAGTTTTGGTTGCAGCATTGCACCTTATTAATATGTATATCTGGCAGATGGATTTTTCCCACCATGGCATTCCTCCTTTCTACTATCTTCCAGATGTACATTCCTAGTGGGTCTAGTGTCAATGGCATGACATCCTTCCTACTGTGGACTCGATGTACAATTCCAGATACCGCCAGGTTTTGGTTGAAGCCCCTCAAGCTAAGACGTGTCACCTATATACTATCCTCCGGATGAGGTTAATAGGGAGAAGGGGTCAGGTTTTCTGGTCGGTATCCATTTTCCTACCGTGTACTGGATTTAAAATGCCAAATGCTGCGTCGTTTTGGACTGCAGATGCACTCCAGATTTGTTGTCTCTCTACCTACTGTTTGCTGGATGTTGATTTTTGGCAGACCCGGTGCTAGTTGTGGCTGGATGCAGCACGTATATTTACACTTGTGTAAAGGCTGGGTATCCTCCTCCTACTGCAGACTAGAAGAACCATACCCAATGCCACCAATGCTTTCCTCCTTCCCACCATCTGCTGGATATTGGTTCGTGGTGGATCAAGTGTTGATTGGGTTGGAAATGCGTGCAAGTGGAGTCTTCTCTACCATTTCCTGTTTTGAGGTGAAGAGATAGGTTATTCTCTGCCTGCAGAACTAATAGACAATTCCAGATACCACCAGAATGAGGTTGAATTACCACTGTGGTCTGTTGTGCTCTAGCCACTTGACACCCTGAGGTCCCATTAATAGGTTATACGTATTATGGGTTTCCTTCATGTTTTTCTGCTTTTTATGTTCAATTACAGAGGGCAGTACTAATTGAGAAAAGCTATTTTGTGAGGGAAGGTAAGTATCTATCAGAAATACATTTTCAGTGTAGGAAAGTGTTAACATTTACTAGGCATGCTTTAACTCTTTCAGCACGAGCTTGGTTTCTGGGACCAACCTCATAACCGTTTTGTGCTTGATATAGTTTTAATGCTATAACTTTTAAACTAGTAAGTGTATATTAACAAAATTTGGCAGATTATCAGTGAACATTACAATGCTTTCATACACAAAGTATAATTCTTTTTTATTAAGTCTTAAGGTTTCTAAAGCAATGTTTTTCTCATGCCTTTTCTTTGCATGTTGCCTATCCAATATGCAAAGTGATTTTCATATTAAGATTAAAAAATTTTGTGCATCAGAAAATTTTCAAATTTCAAAAGCAAAATCTTTATAATGTCCAGATAGTTATCAAACATATCTTAAGAAAAAAAACTTTAGATTTTATCTGTTATTTTCACTAAAAAATCTCTATGGGTTTGGTAGATTTGACCAATTTTGTAACCACCATAAAGATTAGGAAATAAATATAAATTATGCCTCTTTCGTTCTAAAATGACAACAAATTATAACCCAAAAACATAAATGTTTAGACTAAATAGCTTAAATCTTGTAACATTGTACATTTATATATTTTTATTATATTACCTTTCAGCCGTGCCTGGCTAACAATACAGAAGCTACAATGACACTGCACAAGTGCTCTGATGTTACCATATCCAATAATATAAATCTGACCTTTAGTCTTTACAAAGTGACATGTCTTGGCTGTATTTTAATAGACTATTTTAAAATACAGTTATTATACATTTTATATCTACATAGATTATTACTATTTAGAAATAAGTGCTTAAACTTATTTCTCTTTAACATAGAACAGTAAATAAAGAAGTAAAGTAAACAATTATCTCTTCTAGTTATGACTTTTGTACTCGGTTCCTGCTTGACGTAGGTTGCTAAGCCTTTTAAAATTTTGCACGTGGAGGATATGGAACAAATAATTTGTTTAGGGTTTATATATACAGTTCAATAACCGAAAAATCATAAATTACTATATCGATACCATAGAATTCCATGATAATTTATCAAGCTTAGTAACTAAGCTGTATTTTTGTCTAAAAAAATATGAAATTTCGAGGAGATTAAAGACACAACCTACCAACTTGAAATCTTGGTTTGAAAGAACGAGATGGCGTCCTAATACATGAAATGGCCAAGAAAGCCACTAGGGTGACATTCTGAGCTTTTAATTGGTTATTCATGTCATATATAGAAATAAGTGTATATAAGGGAGTGTTTCCAAAAATGGAAAGAGGTGGTTGGGGTGCCACTGTGTTTGATTTATTACATGAGCAAATAGAAAAGATAAGAGGTTCTTATTTCATATTATAGCTTGTCAATATTGGTTCCTTATTCATACAAAACTATAGACTTTGAACCAGTGCTGCATTCAAAATACCACGTGACACAAAAATCGATGTTTATCTGTGTTTTTTAATATTTACTATTAAATTAAGAAATTAGATAATGTATAATACTAAAATTTGAATTGTAATCAACAGTTTGATATCAAACTTATTGACATAAATTCATGAAATAGTAGTTCAATAAAATTTTGAATGCAAATCAACAAATGCAATGACATGGTTTTTGTCCTGTGACCCATCTGGAGAGGGCTAAGAAGATTTTTCATTTGGGTGTTTTACATTCATGGCCAATCTAGATGATTAGATTATATATATAGCTAGAGGTTTAGTAATCCCACTTTCTAAGTAAAATACAACATAAGAACATGTATATTCAACTGTAGTTTGTGCTTTCTGTTTTTTTTTGTAATGATAATACTAATTTATGTGCCAAACCACAAACTACTGTTTTTAATTACTAAAATAGCTTTTTTCAAACTGAGGTCTTCCAAGGGGTCTGAAAGTCGTGCAAAATTTCTTTAAAATATTTTTAAAAAATGATTTATAGAATAAAAATATTTTTCATAAAATTAAATCTATATAAATTAAATCATTTAATTTTGGAATACAGATTTTCATCTACACAATCATTAACAAAATAAAAACTGATAGGTTTGAGGGCCTGCAAAAAAATTTTAAATTGAAAGTGATCCATGTATTTCTAAATTTTGAGAACTGCTGCACCAAGATATTAGTTCAGCTGCTTGAGTACATTAGTATGAAATTAGCTATTGTGTTTTGTCTCCAAAACACATCGCTTTTTAACTTTATTATTTATTTATGGTTCCACTCTTATGTGATATTGATTTCTTTCATCTCAGCTTAAGTGTTTGTTGTTTAATATTGTATGTACATAAGTACTGTTTAAATTGATGCTTTTAATGGTTTTTAAACTTTTTTTTGCATTGCAATGTTCTTTATGAATGTAAAAACATATGACTCAAACTGCTTTATTCATCCTTCTTGAACTTTAAGTTTTATATATTAATCACTGGATTTTTTTTTTCTAGACATATAAGTGAATCACTCAATTAAGTATAAGGTAATTTATTCAAATATTAAATAAAATAAATTTGTGAATGGACAAACAATTGTTAATTTTCATCAGTCACTATATTTTACTTGTCAAAAACATCAAAGGTCTAGTTTCTTATAGATGGTATGAATGTCTTGAATATTATGATGTTAAATGTAAAATAATATTATTATTGTGTTTCATCTTTTAAGGATTAAGTGTTGGTCTGGGATCAGACCATGCATTGTTAGAGCTTCTTAATTTATATTGTAATTAAACCGAGAAAGCAGCTAGAAGATATTTCACCCATGCCAGTGTTACTTGTACATTTTGGTTATTTTTTTCCATTCATCTTAATTTATTGTTCTTAAAGATTTACTGTCATATAAAATAAGCATGGAAAGTATTTCATTGTAAAGCATTATAAAAAAAATAAAAGTAAACTGGCTGTGGGTTTCAAATTATAATTTGAATGTTTGAAGAATGAAAGATAAAGTTTTAAATTTATAAATATAGTACTTTAATAGTTACATTATTTTACAGATATTTTTTCACTCAAGTGAATGTAAAGAATTCCGAAATTTAGATCTGGGAGCTGATGTAGAATTCAGCATACAGACCAGGAATGTGAGTAAATTAAAGTTTAGTACAATAGATTCTTTTTGTAACAGCTCTTGCATTTTTAGCAGTGATTCAATACAGTGTTATCCAGATTTATTTTATTATTTGAAATTTGTGGTTATGTTAGTTTGTATCTGTACACTCGTTCTATGATATATGATTGTTTGCTCATGATTTTAGATTTCAATCAGTTTCAAGCTATCAAATTCAAATACTTATGAACATTCCAGTGTCTGTCCTATACTGTGTTTGAAAGAACCTGAAAGCTTTTCTTTTAACATATTTGACTTGGAATTTTCCCATCCCAGTGTTTGAGTAATTTGATTATATAACATTGATTAATCTATACACCTGGAAAAAAGTTAAGCACCCCCCAAATATTTTTCAGGATTGTTTATTGAAAATAAG
>NW_013666427.1:263338-266434 GCF_000517525.1 Limulus polyphemus
TGATAATCTCGTTTTCTTGTGCCCAATAATGCATAATTTCATTTGATAAACACGTTTAGATTGAATGGTAATTTATAATCAGTCATAAGAACGTCGAATCTGAATCACTTGAAAAAACACGGGGGTGCTTAACTTTTTTCCAGGTGTATATCACAAGAGAGACTGATATTAACTTTTTCTGGATTAGAGGGGTGTTACATATATCCTTTGATTTTTTCCTTTCTCACAGTGGAAATACTTAACCAAATTGCATGAAACTTAGAACAAGCTGGTTAAATAGTATCTGGTTTCCTTTTAAGAATTTGTATAATTTGATTTAGGTTTACTATATTTTTATGTTGTGAAATTTCCACAATTTTGGTGTAAGACATTGTTTTAAAGAAACATTAGGATTTTAATATTTTTCAATGCTGGTCAAAATGTTCCACTTTATTTTGCCAATTGTTGTTGTCATCACTTCGAGCTATAACTTGTAAAGACACCTTAGAAGTTGAAAAAGAATTATCTGTGACCTGTGACTTGACTTTTCAAAATGCAGTCAAGTCAGATTGAGTAACAGTATTTTTATTAACAATATTTTTGGTCGTAATCAACTTATATCTAATGAATATAGTTTCTTTTAAGTAATTTGACCTCCTAAGTAAATATCAAATGTTTCTTTTTTTCCCCATTAAAACGATTTTGTTTATTTTCTCTACCCTATCTCTATATGGACTTGATCAATATGACTGATCTTGTAACCAACATAAAGATTGTAACAGGAAACTACAATTGTTTTATCCTATAAAGCGCATAACAGACTACACCTGCTTATACTTAATTTTATTGTTTTATTGCCCTTTGAACTCTGTCTAACTAATTATCTCACCACACAAATTGTAAATCACTCCACAAACTTAAGCTAACCTTGTCTAGCCTAATAAGTTTCTACTGTGACTTCACGAACTTGGTCGATATGGTCTACCTTGTAACAACCATAAAAAAATTAGTTGTTGTTCAGACCTTATGCTGTAACATCCTAAAGTGTGAGAACAAGACCTTGTAATAATAAAACCTCGGGCAGAAAGAAAATTGAGAGAAAATATTTGGAAAGGACTACATTTATTTGTTCCTAGGGGCCTATAAATTACCTCTTGCATTGACTCTACATTGGCGTAACTAGATTCTAATCTGCACTATCTAATGATATTCAAACATTACCTGTAGCTGTTTTTAAAGGTGAACTTTGTTAGTTGTTGTTCAGACCTTATGCTGTGACATTGTGATAGTGTGGGAACAAGACTTTGTAATAATAAAACCTCAGGCAGAAAGAAAATTGAGAGAGAAGACTTGGTTAATTATATTCTCAAGTTTTCTAGTAGATAAAAAAAACCTACTAATTGAAATAGGTGTAAATATTCTAAAAAATCAGTGAGCTGTTTACAAATGAGACTCCTTGGAGCTGTATTTAAATGTAAATTTGAACTTTTTCTTCACAAATTGCACTAAATAAATATTACAAGATAAAATACCAATTAAAAAATATTTTTTATTGAAAAAGGTGTTGTAATAGTATAGAAATAATATTTTTACTTAAATTTTGAAATTTGATATTCTGATGTGTTCTCTATACCTGAAAGTTGATCTGCAGTCCAGAAAGGGTTAACTATTTCATTAAGCTACTTGGACTACATATACTAAAATTGTGGTAAACTGAGAAAACAGTTATACTTAATTGTAAATTAACCTGTTATTATCACTTAAAACTTTCATGTTTATCATAAACCAACAAACCTATTTCTTTTTTGATGTATACTAAGATAGTTGTTGCTTTATCTGAATTGTGTGTTATAATGTAGCTAGTTAGCTAATATATCTATCGCATACCTTTAAGAACAAGCAAGATATCGTTGCACTTTTTCCATTCCAGTGAGGTTCCTTTGCAAATAAAATGGTCCCAACAGTTCTAATGTACTCAAATATATTATAGTTATAATGTTTTCTAATATTGTTTTAAAGCATTTATTAGTTGTTAACAATATACAAAATACTGTAGTTATTAGTATTATAAATGTTCTACATAATCATCAAAAATGTCAGTAATGGATCATTATTGGTTACCAATAAGAGAACAGTCTAAATGTCACCTATAAAAGTACATCTTATGAGTTTTTGACACCATTTTACACAAATAGATATCTATAATTGTAAAGCTGTAGAAAACTTCAATGCAGTAGCTTTAAAATTGAGCAAAATCTGTGCAACAATTAGTACCTTGTGAGACTTTATATTGACCGAGTTCATCAGGAATTAGATTTCTCCAGTTTTTGCCTCTTAGAACCATGATGTGAATATTCTTTGAAATTAATTGCATTTGGTTTAGCAATGGAAATTGAAGGGCTCATGAGAAAGTTTGTGTTGGTAAAATTTTTGTAATAGCTAAGATAGATAAACAATATGTTGAAAAAATTGTAATCAGTATACAAACAGGTATATTTATTTAAATATTTCAAAGTTTATTGAATATAAATAATAGTTGAAATGAAATACTAAAGCATATCTTCCCTCTTGCAACAAGTTTATACTTATCTTTTATTTTTTAAACTTTTGGCACCTTTTTTCTTTTTGCACTTTCCTTTCTAGAATAAAGAGGTGGCAGTGAATGTCACTTGTCTGCCCTCAGGAACTGTTGTTTTTGAGGACATTGATTCAGAAGAAACCATTGGCCGAGTAATTGACCCCATTGATCGTTGCCAAGGTAGGCAACAAAATGACCCATTATCTGGTAAAATTCAGTATCATTTTGGGGGAAGGTGAGATATTACTTTTTAATAAAATATTTGTTGTATAATTTTTTTTTTCATATTGTAATTTAAAATTTATGTCGAGGTAGTTTAGATCTCTTAAAATCTTGTAACATTATACATTTATATATATATATATATATATATCATTTTTATTATATTTAGTATATTGCCTGGCTAACAATCAGAAGTTGCAATGACATGGCACATGTGCTCTCATGTTACCAAATCCAATAATATAAAACTGGCCTTTAGTCTTTACAAAGTGACCTGTCTTGGCTGTGTTTTAGTAGTCTAGTATTTTATAAAATAC
>NW_013666427.1:266444-272168 GCF_000517525.1 Limulus polyphemus
AACAATTATCTCTTCTAGTTACGACCTTTGTACATGGTTGCTGCTTGACATAGGTTGTTAAGCCTTTTTTAAATTTGGCACGTGGATGATATCAAAAGAAATAATTTTTTTTAGGTTTTATATATACAATTGAATAACCAAAAACCATAAATTACTACATCAATACCATAGAATTCCATGATAATTTATCAAATTTAGTAACTCAGCTGTATTTCAGTCTAAAAAAATTTGAAATTTCAAGCAGACTAAAGACAACCTACCTCTTTGAAATCTTGGTTTGAAAGAAAGAGATGGCATCCAAACACATTAAAATGACTGAGAAAGCCACTAGGGGAACATTCTGAGCTTTCGATTGGTTATTCATGTCATATACAGAAGTAAGTGTATAAAAGGGAGTGTTTCCAAAAATGGGAAGAGGTGGTTGAAGTGCCACTGTGTTTAATTTATTACATGAGAAATATCTTAGCAAATAGAAAAGATAAGAGGTTCTTATTTCATATTCTAGCTTGTCAATATGGGTTATTTGAGTTCTTAATGCGTATGAAACTACAGACATCACAAACATCTAAGTTTAACAGTTTTTTTAATATTTACTTTTAAATTAAGAAATTGAATAATGTATAAAATAAAATTTAAATTATATTCTACAGTTTGATACCAAACATTGACAAAAATTCATGAAATAGTAGTTCAATAAAATTTTTAATGTGAGTCAACAAATGTGATGATATTGCCTTTCACCCGTGATCTCTATGGAAAGGGTTAAAAGGTTATTTAGTAACTTTGTTCTTATATTACTATTCAAAAATAAGAAACTTACTTAAGTTGAGACTTTTTCTATTTCTTATGTTTCTATCAGGACTTGTGTGGGCTGAGACTTCTAATTCTGACTTACTTGAGGACTGACTAGGGCTATCTTTATGAACTGATTATTTTTTAATCTAGCTTTTATATTGTCTTAGTTACCATCTCGTGCATGGGTGTGAGTGGGATTGAACTGTTTAGCTTTCATAAGATTTTTTCTTATAAGGGCTGGACTTTTTTCCCTAAAGGATTTAGTTGCTTTCTCACAGAATTGTATCACCAGTAGGCCATTACTGTCAAGGACAATTCTGGTGAATGATACTTTCTTTTGCATGTTTATTGGCATTTGTATATTGATTTATGATCATCAAGACTTCGTACATCCCACCTATTTTATTAATTATATCTAACCAATTTTTTACATTTCATCAATGAAAATTGACATGATAGTATGGTTTCAGTTAGCAGCATCAGGCAGAACATTATTCAGCTTGCAACTGAACTGTGGTTGTTTGTTTATTTATGTGTCACATTATAAAAACAGAATTTTGTCACAGTTCTTGTACATTTTCTTCTTTTTTTTATAGTATCTAACCTTCACATTTTTTGGTTCATTGCTCTGTTTCCTGGCTTTAGCATGTATTCAGTGTTATAATTTTAACGAATTCCTTTTTTTTTCTCTAACCTGTATAAGTAAACATGCCTCACTTGTTTCTTTAAAGATTACTTCAGCCTTTTTATAATGTGTAAATAAAGATCTTTTCATCTTTAATAAAATACTTAAGTTAATTTTCTTGTTTTATTTAATTACACTTATTGCAAATTCCTATCATAAATTGAAAAATTCCAAAAAAAAAACTATTATCAAATTTCCAGACTAGTTAAAACAGCTTGAATACTATAATATATTGCCTAAGTTATTAATCAGTAAAATGACATTTAATGAATGAAACTAGATACTATTATTAGAGAACAAACTTGAAAATGTTAATTTTATCAACATGTATCTTTGCAACAATTTTATAGTTAAACTGCATTATTTAATATTTATTACTTATATATCCTGGCTTATTTATAACTGATTTTCAAGACACTTTAAGAATTTAACAATGTTTCTGATGAAATAGTCTTTTGTACAGTTAGAAAACACATTAGCCTGCCAGAATTGTATGCTGAATAGTTTGCTGACACCAATTAAGATTTTGAAGTACTGTTGGTGATTGCTTATTTTAGATAATGGGTTTTGTTAAAGTAGAATGCCCGATGATATTTTTTACGTCTATATTTCTTTATGGCAAAAATAAGAGCAAATCTTCATTATCTACAAACCCATTTCTTACATTATTTGTCTAAAAAATAATTGTTGTTCCTGTCAGTGATGTGGATCTTCCTTTTGGTGATAAAGACCCACTAGGGGATTTCACCTTACAAAGAGGTGACTGGGTTCGTTTCAAAGTTGCTACTGATCGACGAGACAATCTTCAACGTGCCACCAATATTGAAATTCTTGATGAGAGTTTCCTAGTTTCAGGTGAACAGAGAGAACAAGTGAGTTGCTTATCAGAATATAATACCATCAAATAAATTCTTAATCACTGTAAAACTGTTTTCTTTGAAGGTTAGAAGAATGAGAAATATCTATGGAAAATTCTTGTATGTTTTAAATAAACTTTGTTTTTACTTATAAAGATTAGAATTCATTGTTTCATCAGTTAAGTACCCTCGATGTTAATGATATTTTTGGTCATAATCTAAATAATATCTTGTGAGGTTCAGTCAGCTTAGGTGACATAGATTAGTCCTAAATGCATATATTTAGCCTGTGATACAAAGCTATCTTTATGATAAAAGTTCAATGGAAAACAATAAATAAAAATAAAAATGATGTTCAATATACTAAATAGTATAACCAATACTGTAAATAAAAGTAAAAATAAATAAATATTTTACTTAAGAAAGCTGTCAGTTTGAACTATTGTCGCAGAATAACTTTGGTTGGAAAATGTGAACTTAATATAACATGCATGTTTTCTTTTGTTTGTTTTTTAATATTTTCTTCTAGCCTGTTTTTTGATTTTATAAACCTCCCATACTTTCTAGTGTTAGAAGGAGAGTGAAATCTGTATTAGACACATTACTGTTTGAACTGTGTCAAATTCATACCAGTAATTTTCTCATACTACAACCAAAAACTGTTTGTGAAGATACAAAGTAATAAATACAAAATTAAAATTATAGCTGAAATGCCAATGGAAATGTAATAATATTAAATATAATACAAAGAAAACAACATGCAAATATAATATTTGGTGTATCTAAAAATTTTACTATTATAACTCTAACATACAGCTGGCTACATGAAGTAATAGGTAATATTAAATTTATGGTAAATGCCAAAAAAGAAATGTGATAAGCCCATAGAATGTAGAAAGTTCATTAAAATAATAACACAAAGAAAGAAAAGCTACAACAGTTGTTAATATAGCAAAGAAAGTAATCATCAAGCGCTAATGTAACTAAACTAATTACATAATGTCATACTATATATATATATATATATATATATATATATGCGTGGAACTGTAATATAATTAATATTAACTATATATAATAACTTAAGCTAATAGGGGTTAAAAACCAATGTGTGATAGTATGGCTAAAATTCAGTATTTAAGTTATGGCAAGAGGATCTAAGAACTAAACTTTGTTTCAAGCTAATTGTGATTGTTGGTAGTTCACCATAAGTAGTATACTGCTGAAAGAATGTTTGTAATTTTAGTAGATCTTCTCAGGATTAATCAAATTATAGTAAAATTATTACTCTTTTTTTTACATTATGAGGACATTTTAAAATTTATTATTATTTTTGCAAAATTCAGACTTTTTAATTGTTGGCAGTTGAATATAACATAATATGTTTCTGTTGACAGCTAAGGAAGAAAGAACTTGAAAATATTGTTCCTTAATGACACAACTTTTAGCAGTTGTAATTAAAAATATTATAATATTAGATGTAATTTGGGAAGTTTATTTTATGCATAATGATAAGTTAACTTCATGCAAAATTCAAACTTTTATATTTACAATTCTGATAATTGATAGTTTTAATCCCTTCTTTATTATAGGGAATCATATCAAACCTGAAAGAGTCTTTTGGATTTATCAAGTGTGCCAACAGGGATTCTTGTGTTTATTTCCGATTTTCTGAACTTTTGAATCCAGACAATCCAGTCCAAGTTCAGGATGAAGTAGAGTTCACCGTAACCAAGGTAAAAACATATTTGGTCATGGCTAATATTATGGGATGTAATTATAACCTGGAATGGATATTGGTGCAGTACTTTCAAGAGACTCGTGCACATTCATATAAGAGAAAAATACCATACCATTAGGAAATATTAAGGTACTTTACAGTAAGATAATGATTATTAAAGCAAGTCCTGTTAGAATTTGAAATGTGATAAATTACCATAAAAATAGGAAGTTAGTTATTTTCATGTTATCCAGATTTGAATTTTCAGCCAACCATAAAAGAACATTTACTTGATTCCAAAGTACTTTAAACTCTCTAGGTCTCATTTTAAGTATTGAATTCAGTAACTGAGAAATTCTTTTCAAAAAGAGTAAAAACTTTGTCTAGTATTCCACCAATTGTGCTTCATATGCATGCTTTTTTCCGTTAAGGTTTTACTAGTTTGATTGTGTAAGAACTGAGTGAAGCTATGTATACACTACTGAAAAACCATATAATTACCCATTTCAGGATATGATTTACACTCCATTACAGTAGCCACATTGTTGACAAATCAAATGCTTTAACACATTTGAGTGAAATTTAAATAAGCTTTATCTTGAGTGAAGATACATTGATTTTGTTGATATATGTGCAACTAATACAAAAACAACTAAAGGATGGTAAACATTTTAAGAGGCTTTATTTACTTTGTTTTTAATTGCTGTTTTTGGGTTATGATAGGACCCTGTTTCATCAGGCCGTTCACATGCCATCAGAATTAAACAACTTCCCTCTGGAACTGTTTGTTTAAACTCTTTAGAGGGAAATTCAGGGACTGGACAAAGCATTGGAATTGTGGAAAAGACACCTTCCAATCAATGGTCTTCAAAGAGTCCAAGTAAAGGGGATTCTGTGCCAAGCTGTACTAATGGCATCATTTCCTTTTACAAAAATGGTGAAAAAGAAATAATTCATTACCAACTAAAGGATTGTGACAGTCAGAACCAGCCTAGATCAGGGGATAAAGTGAGTAAAAGGAGGGCTCTGTTTAAAGCATTAAATTTTTTCTCAGTATAAAAACCAATTTAACAACTTTTTTCTTTTTTAATTCTTCTTCTTCTGTTATTATTAAATCAGATTTATAATGAGAAATAGTTTTAAGTATTTGTGTATGTCATTACTTCTTGTTTTCATAAGCATAACTAGAAATATGTTTGTTTTATTTTCCACATTTTTTAAGGTATTTTAGATTTAGAATTTTTTTCTTCTGTAATTATTTCAGCTTAATAATTTGAAGAAAGAAATGAGTGATGAGTAAAAGTACATATTCTCTATTCTTACCCATGTAAGATGAAAAATATCCAAAACTTGACAAAAATATTTGGGTCAAATTAATGAATAGAAACCGTACAACCAGAGCGCTTTCAAAAGGTGGACCTTTCTTCTTTGGGGCAAACTGGGAATAGTCGTGTAATCGAATGAGTGATATATATATATATATATAAAGGGAGTTTAGTGACGTCATGAAGGTCATAATGTTTTCCAGGAAATGTTTAGTCTATTTCTCTATGTACTGTTGTAAGCATCTCACTTCTGGTACAGTGTAGCCGATGGCAAGAGTGTATGTGAAAAGGTGTTAGGGATATTTTACTTTAGAATTGGATAAATATATGTATATTTGAAAC
>NW_013666427.1:272206-290028 GCF_000517525.1 Limulus polyphemus
CTTCTGGTACAGTGTAGCCGATGGCAAGAGTGTATGTGAAAAGGTGTTAGGGATATTTTACTTTAGAATTGGATAAATATATGTATATTTGAAACTATACTTAAGTGTTTAAGTAAAATAAAGATGACACCTGAAGACTGATTGAAAATGATATGTTATGCTAATCAATTTATAAAAACAGGTATGGAAAATTATCTTAATTAAATAGTAAGTTTCGGAAATATAGCATTCACATTACATGAAAATAATAAGCAAAGAATACAAATTATTTTTCTGAGAGAGATGAAACCAATGAACGGAGATCACTGACTCCAGGATCTAGATTAATTCCGAAATGTTGAACAGTGTTTAGATTAGCAATCCAATAAGCTTCTTTTATTTCTCTATATGCTTTAGTTTTGAATCCTGTTTCAATGCCGATGAGAGTAACATCATTAATGGAATGACCGGGTTGATTAAAGTGTTGAGCAACAGGGAGATCTTTTTCAGTGTTTTTTTCTAAAAGAAGGAATTTTACACACTGACTTGTACAAAAAAACCTACAGACAGACCACAATACCTTCACTATAAAAGCTGTCACCCCTCTCACACTAAACGAAACATTACTTACAGCTCTTAGAATAAAGAAAATATGCTCAGATGAAACAGACTATCAAAAACACACCAAGGATCTAAAACAAACCATGTTACAAAGAGGATATAAAGATACAGAAATCTACAGACAAATTGAAAAGGCTAACAACACTCAGCAGAAAAGCATCCTAAATCAGAGCAATACTAAACTTTCAAATAGAATTCCTCTTATTATTACCTATCAGTTTAAACTCAGAAATGTTTCGCAAATTCTGAAAAAACATTTTCATCTCCTACAGCTGAATGATTGCCTTAAACAGATATTTCCTGAAGTTCCTATTGTCTCCTTCCGAAAAAACAGAACTGTAAAAGATATCTTTGTTCACATAAAAGTGAATTACATCCCACACAAAAATATTGTCGTCCATGTAATAAAGCCCGTTGTCAAACCTGCAAGTTCATAAAAACCACTGACTCATTTTCTAACAAGCACAATCAAAGAAACTTTAAAATATCCAAAGAAATCACTTGTGAAACCAAAAACACCATTTACCTTGTACAGTGTAAAAAATGCAATTACCAATATGTAGGACATACACAAACAACTCTTAGAGAACGTTTCAACAACCATAAATCTATTAACACTGAAAAAGATCTCCCCTGTTGCTCAACACTTTAACCAACCCGGTCAATCCAGTAACGATGTTACTCTCATCAGCATTGAAACAGGATTCAAAACTAAAGCAGATAGAGAAATAATAGAAGCTTATTGGATTGTTAATCTAAACATTTTTCAACCTTTCGGAATTAATCTAGATCCTGGAATCAGTGATCTCCGTTCATTGGTTTCATCTCTTTCAGAAAAATAATTTGTATTCTTTGCTTATTATTTTCATGTAATGTGAATGCTGAATTTCCTAAACTTACTATTTATTTAAGATAATTTTCCATACCTGTTTTTATAAATTGATTAGCATAACATATCATTTTGAATCAGTCTTCAGGTGTCATCTTTATTTTACTTAAACACTTAAGTAAAGTTTTAAATATACATATATTTATCCATTTCTAAAGTAAAATATCCCTAACACCTTTTCACATACATTCTCGCCATTGTCTACACTATACTGGAAAACCAGGTGACCTTTATAATGTCATTAAACTCCCTTTATATATATATATATATCATTCATTCGATTACACCACCATTCCCAGTTTGCCCTTGAAGAAGAAAGGTCCACCTTTCGAAAGTACTCGGGTTATACGATTTTTATTCATTTCTATCAAGACTTCTTTAACCTATGTGTTTTTCTAACATCATTAATGAGGTGGATGTTACAAAATAACCCAAAATATTAAAAAAATTATTTTTTTCAAGATCTTCATATTTTTAATATACTTTTTTTTAAATAAAGCATTATTAGACATTTTTTGTGGTTAGTGTTTTGCCATATTGCCTTACAATTGACAGTTAATGAATTGGATGAGTTAGTAAATTTGCCAAAAGTTAATGTCCATCAATTTTAAAATAATATTCAACTAAGATTTGATTTTCCAAGCAGACTCTTAACCATACATCTCTTAAGAGCATGCTCACATGTTTTGTAAATGTTGTGACAAGTTTGAAGAAAAAAAGTTTTGTGAGATGAATATTTGGTAATTATTTGAAAGGTGCATATATTATAACATTCATGGGTACTCATGTAGTGATTTAGTAGATATAAACATTGACTAAATTATTTGGATATAACCTTCTTGTATAAAGAAAGTAATGTAATATCTAAAAAAATAAAAATTTAGTATAGAACATTTTTATTTCTTTTTATTCTAAGTAAATGGCTGGTTAAGTGAGACTAAGAGTGTTAAAATTGTTGGAATCACGATTTTTTATTCATATGTTAGCCAGTTATTTTATACGTTTCTGTTATGTGCATTTTATGTTAGATATGAAATAGTTGAAATTACATTTAATAAACTGAAAATATGTTCAATCTCATTTTACACATCCATATATATATATATATACTTGTTATAATTGCTTGATCTAATAAATAGTATGTAATTAGAAACTGTTGCAAAAAGAAAAGGAGTAATAGAAACTTTATTGTGCCAATAACTGATGTACTTATGTTAAAGCAACAAGCAATTAAGAACAGAAAGATTGATATTTATAATCTTGATTTAAAGAAAAGTTAATTTTTTAGGTGGAATTTACTATTAACACATCAAAAGTCAACAACCAGAAAATTGCTAATGATGTCAAAGTTGTCAGTCGACAAGTAAAAAATGGTTTTCGGTATGCACATCGTGGATTTATAGCAGCACTGAAAGACAGTTTTGGATTTATAGAAACTGAGGACCATAAAAGTGAAGTTTTTTTTCATTTCAGGTATAAAAATAAATTGTTTGATGTTTTCATTGTGTTTTATCTCTAAAGCGTGTATTGAAAATTAAACACCAAACAGTTTGTAAAGCAAGAGTTATGATGAAGTGGTTACATTTTTGTTTATTTTGTAGTGAAACATTTCAAACAATAGATATGCATGATATTACATGTGGAGGTATATCTGTGAATGTGTTTGTATTCATTGCTCTAGACTAGAAATTTGTATATATTTATATCCTCAGAGATCAGTGAATGTGTAGTGATATTCTTTTTTTGCTTTGGTACGTTAGTTTGTTTTTAATGCATTATTTAAAATTTCAGTGTTTTTGATGGTAATCCCTCTCATTTGGAACTGGGACAAGAGGTTGGGTATGGGGTAACGCACAAAGGAGGTAAACAGAGTGCTGAATGTGTTCGCAAGCTTGCTCCAGGATCAATTCCAGCTGAAGAGATTTACCCAGAAATTTTAAATGGAACTGTTTATCGTACCTTACGTTGTTTCAACCCAGAACAAGAAGAGTATTCTGGTCTGATTGCTTTGAATAATGCAGATGAAGGTTAGTAATCCCATGTTATTGCCTTTTCTGTAGGCAATGAAGCATACATTTTTATTCATGATTTTCCCATTCATAGAGCATGTTTTGAATACCGGTAAATAATATGTTCTCTTTCTGTTTACACAAGAAAAATTAATATTTCAAGGAAATATTTATGAGCCTATCGAGAGCTCTTGCATTCCAAAAGGATTTTATTTAGGTTACTATCCAAGATTAATTTTTGCATTATGAAATAAAAAAGATTGTTTGTACCAGTGATATGTTATAGTTATGCAAATATATTTTGTACTGTGTTAAGAATGTTTAATATGTTGATTTTCAATGTGGACTCTAATAGCTTTATTCTTTGATATAATTCAGCCAATATTTGCTACCTATAAGCTCTCCAGGTGCTCGAAACAAGTTGTCAACTTTGAAATTTAATATGATTTTAGTGCATTGTAATTTTTCCCTAATTGCTCTGAACAATACTCTCAGTGTACAAGAAGCTGCAATCATAGAGTAGAATAGTGGGTGCACTGCAGGTCTTTAATAATGTAGGTTGTACTTTAATAAAGTCATGAATTTTTCATTTGTTTCCTTTGATTGAAATGCTGCAATCTTCGTGTAGAATGGTAGTGCACTGCAGTAATGTTGGTTTTATCTTAATAAATTCATTAAAGTTCCACTTGTTTTTCTCTCTTTTTCTTCTATTGCATATTGTCAAAGTATGGAAGCATATGTTATCAGTAAATTAATTTTTTTTGTTACCTGTATTCACCTCAGATGGTGATATCAATGTTGGACAGCCCACCTTGTATCCTTTTGGAATAACCAGCCTTTATGACAAACATGACATGCTTCAGAAAGGAGATGTGGTACAGTTCCAGATCGGAATTGCAAAGGCTACTGAGCAAGAGCAAGCAATGAATATAAAAGCTGTTCGAACACGCCATCAGGTATGTTTTGAAAATAACGCTGATTTGGATGAAGTATATCTATGTATGTTCAATTATATGTATCTGTGTATCTACATATTTGTAGTTTATTATATTTTGTCAATATATTTCTGCTCTATTTTTGCATATTACTCATATTTCTACTCAAAAAATGTCTTTAGAAAACAGGGCATTGAATTGTTACCAGTGTATTATCCACATTAAAACTTAATGTACATACAAGCAACATCCAGTCAGACTGATGGCTCAACTTGTTTGTACAGTGGAGTTTAGCTTTATGCACCATTAAGGTCTCTAAGTAAACCTACCAATAAGTGATATGATGTATGTATTCATAATTACCTTTGAACAGATTTAATAAATAATCTTCTAATACTTACAAAAAGTAAAGAATTAACAATCATTGTTCGAATGGATAATAAACTACTGATTTATATTGTCCATCTTTTCTAACAAATGTTATGAAGAGGTAAAATAATGTGTTGACTAGGATTCTTTGTAATTATTAGACTTTATAGAAAATCTGTGAAAGTTTGACAGGTAATTTTTGTGTTATGGAAACAGGTGTTTATTAACAGCTTTATCTTTATTGCTGTGGAATACTTTGAATTTTCCAGTTATAACTTAAGCCATTTAAAAATTGTAGTTCTAAGAAGTTTTCAATCAATTAGCAATTTAGTTTCAGTTAGTCAACATAAGTTGTCTGTAAGAAAAGGTCAACTCTTTTGCTACTGCCATTGTGGATTACACTGACCACATGACCCCAAACTGACCATCATATTTTTCATACTATAACTTTTAACATTTTGTGTATC
Source organism: Limulus polyphemus (assembly GCF_000517525.1). Taxonomy (NCBI): domain Eukaryota; kingdom Metazoa; phylum Arthropoda; class Merostomata; order Xiphosura; family Limulidae; genus Limulus; species Limulus polyphemus. The sequence goes on from NW_013666427.1 coordinate 277,476, forward strand.
TTCATGAAATGTTTCAAGTTTTTAGTAAATGTTATAAGTCTTTTGTAGACAAAAAGGAAATCAAATTTTTAAGTACTTAACGTGTAATCAGTGTTGACTGAGTAGTATCTTTCTATCATTTTTAGTATTGACTTTGAAGTTCCAAAGTACTTCTCTTGAGAATTCCTACTTCTAACATTTTCACATCTATTTCCTATGTTTATTTTACAGTTAGTGGCTGAAGTAGACATCTGCCAAACATAAAGCAATGAATCGCTGCTTCTGCCATTAGACTGTTTACGTGACACTGTAATATGACACCATCAATAGTAAATAAGCATGTGTGACTGCAGTAAGCTGAGATTCCCATAGAGTATTTTGTAATCCTGTTTCCAAGGGCACAGCAGGAGAAGGTTTATCAGTTTTTTTACAGTACAGTGGTTACAAGGAGAATCATCTGAAGTAGTAAAAGTGCAATAAGATGTTTATGATATCATTCTGTACAAAGTCCGAGCTAATCCAGTAAATTTAGTGGGTATTTGGATGTTAGTTATCTTCCCGAGGTGGTTGGGGTTAAGCAGTATCGGTGTACAAAGTATGTAAGTGCCTGTGAACGTGTGTGTGCGTGTGTATGTATATATATATATATACATTATGACTGTTTACTTATAAATGCTTAATTTTTATTATTTTTCTTAAAACATAAGACAATAAATAAAAAAATACATAGAAAAACAATAATTTCTAGTATTTATGATGTTATGAAATTGATTTGCTTTTCTGCACTGTACTTGCTAAGCTTGTTTGTTCTCTCAAGTGGAGAGGGAAGACAAATTAAATTTTGTAGATTTCATAGATGTATTTTAGAAAACAAAAATTATCAGATTACTTTACTGCTACACATAAAATTACTGTAATTTATAAGGCTTTCTAACTAAACTATATCTAGTCAAACACCTTAGGTGTGAAAAAAGGGTGTGGCCAAAAAAGGATTGAGTAATTTGGGGCATGATAGTGGGTAAAACAAAAAACGAGGCCTAGCTAATTAATGAAATAATATTTGCTGTGGAATTCTTATCAATGTTATAAGTGTAGCTACCAGTTTGGCTGCCAATTTTGATTTCATTCATTTTTTTACACCTAAGGTGTTTTTGATTAGATATCATGACTTTGTCAACACACACCAACAATCTATAACAGGTAAGAAAGTGACACTGGATAGTAACCAACATTAGCTTTAGGATCGCAACCCTATTATTTGGAAAGACCTTTACTTTACAGAACCTACCAATTCTTTAAAATTTATGGTGTAGTTTTCCTCTCTAAAACAGTGTTTATAACTTCCTTTATAGTAAGGCCATGAAAACTAGATCAATATTTTCTTGTCATCACTCTGTACAGGTGTATCAAGCATCATTATTTACACTAATTGCTTAAGCTAATATCACGTGATGCTAAGCGCTCTTTAATTAGGAGAATTTCATAAAGATTTAGCAAATTTGTGCTTAAAAGTTAGCATTGAATAATAACCATTGACCTGTATGATTCTTTTGAAAAATTGAGGTAGAAACTTCTAATTTAGTTTACTTGGCTTAACCAGTACTTGTATATCTGCACGTGCTTTGACCCTATAATTTTGCTGCTCTAAATCCAAATGGCAAAAAACTAAATACAGTCCACTTTTACTCTTAGGTGCAGCTGTAGTAAAAATTTCAGACCAATAGCTCAAGTGACTTTTTGTGTAGGTGTGTGCAAAAAGTTGCACATGTGGTTTATAGTTAGACAAAATTTGACACCTAATTGTAGGTTGTAAAGATCTATCAGTGTACCAAATTTGAAGAAAATCCATAAAAGTTAAGTATGTTTTTCTATCAAATAAGGGTTCCATACTTGAAACAAAAAATAAAATGGAAAGAATTCAATCAAAATTGTAGATTTTATATCTTGTGTACTTCTTAATGGATTGCCATGAAATTTGGTATGTGAAATAAGGTTCCAGTAGAGCACAACCACTGAAAATATGCAGTAGTTTGTATTACCATAGTCTGAGCTACAGAAAATGGCTAAACTATCACTTCTGTTAATAACACACAGTGTCCTGCAGCTTGTTTTGGCTGCACAACACACTACCATGTATCTTGATATGGTTTTAAAAAAACACTTAGAAAAGCTGAACATGGTTGAAATATGAACAGATTATAGCTGAGAGAAGAAACAGAAATAATATAGGAAATTCTCCACACTAATCACTTCCAACATCACTTGTATTGAGAAACATGTCAGAGAGAGAGAGAGTTAGATGAACAATGTAGGGAAAAAAAACTATATTGTAGATATCCTGTATTTTTAAGAGAGATTGTGAAAATTGAAATTTCTAAGTTAGGCCAGCATCTGTGTTAGAAAATTCTAATCATGATACTCAGTCCAAAAATTACCAAAATTATTAGATCATGGAGAAAAACTTTCAAAACAACAGAAGGTAGAACAATTTTGAAAATCACACACTCGGCAGAATGATGCAAGAGTTGTTAAATGTGACCTTCAGGTTTTTTATTTTTACTTAAAGACAGTGTACTGAATGAATAAAAAGTTCTTGCAATAACTTTAGAGGTATCTTAATTACTGTGGAAACTTGGCATTTGCCATAGAAAATCCCTTTGTGGTATTAACCCTATCATCACGGGTCAAAGGCCATATCATCGTGTTTGTTGACTTGCATTCAAAATTTTATTGAACTACTATTTTATGAATTTATGTCAGTAAGTTTGGTATCAAACTGTAGATTATAATTCAAATTTTAGTATTATACATTATTTGATTTCTTAATTTAAAAGTAAATATTAAAAAAATACACCTAAACATTGATGTTTGTGTGTCGTGGTATGTTGAATGCAGCACTGGTTCAAATTAGATGTTTGTGGTGTCAAAATACAAAATATATAGTTTTGTATGAATTAGGAACTCAAATTACCAATATTACAAGCTAGGCTCTAAAATAAGAAACTCCTATCTTTTCTGTTTGCTGAGATATTGCTCATGTACTAAATCAAACACTGTGGCTCTGCTCACCTCTTTCCATTTTTGGAAATGGTCCCTTATATACACTTACTTCTGTATATGACTTGTGAGTAACCAATCGAAAGTTCAGAATGCCCTCCTAGTGGTTTTCTCAGCCATTTTCAAGTGTTATGTCACTACATTTTTTTATACAAATCTTCATGCTGGTAAGGTGTCTTTAGTGAGCTCCAAATTTCATATTTTTATAAACCCAAATATAGCTTAGTTAATAAGTTTGATAAATTATAGTGGAATTCTATGGTATTGATATAGTAATTTATGAATTTTGATTATTTCAAATGTATATTTAAAACCGAAAAAAATTATTTAGTTTCACATCCTCCACCTGCAAAATTTGATAAGGCTTAGCAATCTATGGCAAGCTGCAAACAAGTACAAAGTTTGTAACTAGAAGAGATAATTGTTTGCTGTATTTCTCTATTTACTGTTCTATCTTTTAAGAAAAATAAGTTTTAAAATCTTTTTTGTAAATAGTAATAATGTATCTAAATATATAATATATTATAATTGAAATGTGACTGTATTTTACAAAATACTAGTCCACTAAAATACAGCCAAGACAGGTCACTTTGTAAAGGCCAATTTTATATTCTTGGATATGATAACATGAATGCACATGTGTTGCATCATTGCAACTTCTGTAATGTTAGCCAGGCACAACTGAAAGGTCAATATAATAAAAAATACTAAAGATGTATAAATATATAATGTTATGAGATTTAGACTTTTTAGACTAAACGTTTGTGTTTTCGTGTTATAATTTGTAGTCTTTCTAGAACAAAAAAAAACAACATAATTTATATTTATTTCCTAATTTTTTATGGTGGTTACGAGGTCAGTCAAATCGACAGACCCCGTATAGTTTGGATAAAGAAAATAACAGACAAAATATAAGGTTTTACTGAAAACAAACATTTGAAATGTATTTAGGAGGTTTAAGAGATTACACAAATAATATTTGAGATTTTTGGGACGAAGAATAGTTTTTTAATCATAACATGAAAATCACTTTGCACTCGGACTAGTAACGAAACAGACTCAATATCTTCACAAACAAATCTTAAATAAAAATACTTCATTAAAATATCTGATTTTTTTGTGTACAAAAGACTTGTAATCGTTACTAAAGGTCTACCAAATTTTGTAAAGGTACACATACAACATTAAAAGTTATAGTATAAATACTTAATGCGTGCAAATGTGTATAAAAATTCGTGTATTTTATACCAAGCCTGTTGCAAAAGGGTTAAGAATTTAACAAGGCCCATATTCTATATCTGTTTCTACTACCATATTGGTTAAATGTTTACATTAATTTTTTCCTAACAGTCGATCGTGGAAGCTATTAGAGGAAGTTTTGGGTTTCTAGCACATGAGGTAGATGGAAAGAAACTCTTCTTCCACATGAGTGAAGTGAGGGATGGCATGACTCTGCAGACAGGGGATAAAGTGGATTTTGTTGTAGTCCATAACCAGCGCACAGGAAGATCTTCAGCCTGCAATGTGGTGAAAACTTGGTAGGTCACTAAATTTAAAAGGAATATTTGAAAGAAGCTGTTGCTGTAGTGAATTGTGTTCACAATAACAGTCAGTAATGTCATTTAAAAAATTGTAGTAAATTAAAAACCAAATATTTTTGTTTTGTTTTAAAATAAGTAAAATGACTATTAATCAGTGCTTGAAACTTGTGATAATGTTAGTACTCCTGCCCTGTTTCTGTAACTACTATTAAAATGTCTAATTTTTGTAATAATACTAACAAATGTATTCATAATAATTTCCATGCTTAATCTTTTCCCTGCAAGTGCTTTTATATAGTGTTATTAGTTGTACCTGTATGATTGTCTCACATAATCAGTTTAACTGCTGAAAAATTGGAAGTAAAGATATAAAATACTTGTGATTAAATCTTCAGATGGCCACTAATCAAACACAGATTTGAAGCTATTTAACAACATCCTCAAGCTCAGTGTTTCTCAACCAGTGTGGTGTGATGCTGACCAAGTTGTGCCATGTATTTCTAATTTTATCTTACTTTATTTTATTGGTTAGACTCGTTAGAGTTTTGCGTTCAAAAATAAAGAAAGTATTTCAAATCTCTGGCAGTCCCAATAATAATATTAATTGTTGTTATTATTTGAATTAGATGTATGAAGAACAAAACAAAGACCAATTTTCATGAAATTTTAGTCGGAAAGAAGCCTCATAGTACTAGTACTGGAACCAGAAGTTCAGTATGTTTGAATTACTGTACATGGACTATTGTGCAATATCTTGACAGCCTCGTTCTTGTTGTCTCGTTGATCATTGTGCTATTTGTACAAAATTGTATTGTGAGAGAATCTTTTTATCATTTTCTCAATACCCAAAAAATAGATTGATTTATTACAAACAAAAGGAAACAAGCACGTGAAAGTGGGAAACAGGCAATATTATGAAAATTGTATTAAATATGGATTTTCTTCAGCTGGAGACCATTCACATCCATTGTCTAAATGTGTTGTGTGTCATGTGAGGCTTTCAAATGAAGCCATGGTGCCAAGTAAGCTAAAACAGCATCTAGAAACTAAACATCCATCTCTAGTTGAGAAAGACTTGGATTAATTAAAGCTTTTGCTAGAAGGTAACTTGAAGTAAACAAGTCTTATGACCAGGAGTATGAAGACAGAAGACAATGCACAGAAGGCAAGTTATGTGGTAGCTCAGCTCGTTTCAAAAGCAAAGAAACCACGTGCTATTGCAAAATCCTTAATTCTTCCAACATACAAAGAAATTGTTAAGATTATATTTCGAACTGATGCTGCAGAAGAAATTAGTAAAGTTCCATTTTCAAATGACACTATTAGTTGATATATCAATGATATGTCAGGTGATATTGAATCATCCCTAAAAGAGAGATTAAGAGCAGACAAATGGTTTTCTATTCAGACAGATAAATCAACTGATATAAGCAGATTTGCTTGACTTTTTTTACTATCATCAGATTTGTAGACAAAGATGATATAAAAGATCACTTTTTCTTTTGCAAAGAGTTACCTGAGAGGACTACAGGTGAAGAGATATTCAATGTAGCGAACAGTTACATGGAGGGACACTATGTTCAGTGGTCATATTGTATTAGAGTTTGTATTGATGGAGCGGCATCTAAGGTAGAAAAAATAAAAGGGTTTGTAACTAAGGTTTAACAGAAAAGTCCTTGAACCACTGTGACACACTGCATGACCCATCATGAAGTTCTTATGGCCAAATCACTACCAGATGAACTGAATGAAGTAATGAAACAGATTATTAAGGTGGTTAACTTCGTTAAGACATGACCCCTCAAGAAACATTTATTTTCTGTTCTATATTCAGAAATGGGATCAGAGTATAAATCTATTGTTACACACAGAAGTTTGGTGGCTGTCCAGAGTGAAGGTACTTACAAGTGTGTATGAAATGTGTCAAGAGTTGGAAGTTTTTTTTTCACACAAGAGGACTCTTGTTTTTTAAATTTCTCTGTGACGAATGCTGGGGTGTGCAAAATTAGCATATCTTGCTGACATATTTGTCTTACTGAATATGTTAAATCTTGAAAAAGGCAGAGATGAAAATATCCTTACTGTCTCTAATAAGCTGAATGGCTTTAATGCTAAGTTATATTTGTGGAGAAGACTGAGAAATAGTCGTTTGGACATGTTTTCCAATGTTGCACAGATAGATCCAGCAGCTACAGTGAAAGAAGCTATGGAACAGCATCTAGTATTCTTTAGAATAGCTTGAAACGTTATTTTCCATTACTAGAAGTTAGTAATTTTGACTGGATCAGAAATCCGTTTGCATCATGTAAAAGTGCTAAAAAGTTAGGAATACAAGAACAGACAGAATTGGCAGAAATATGTATGGACAGTAAATTTAAAATGAAATTTTCTGAAATGACATTGGGGAAGTTCTGGTTGCTTGTGGAGAGGCAATACCCTGCTATTGGCTCTCAGGCAATACAAGTTTTATTACCCTTTTGTTCTACATATCTGTGTGAGTTGTCATTTTCAACATTAACTGTCATAAAGAACAACAAAAGGGAACATTTGAAATCAGTCGATCAAGAGCTTCAAGTAACCATAAGCACTATCAAGCCTCAAATTGAGCATCTATGTGCAGTGAAGGAGGCCTAAATATCCTATTAATTATAATGAATACTACATGTAAAATCTAAAATTCATATTAAATGTTTGTATTGCTATATCTTTTGCTGTGTCTTAATATTTTAAGTTATATTTGGTGTGCTGTTGAGAAACACTGCTCATAAATCCTTTGTTTTATTACTGTGCCTGAACTTATACTTATTTTTATTTTGCAAATGTTTTGTCATATTTTGCTTATTTCTAGTGACAGCCTTCCAAGTCAAAGGCCAGAACGTCTGATAAGTCGGCTGCGAATTATATCTGACGAAGGCATTGGGCCACGTGTCATTGTTGTCAGGCAGCCAAAAGGTCCCGATGGAACCACTGGATTTAAAACTTTTCATCAGACAGCACAGGACCAATCAACAGTTGCTACCTCAAAAAGCTTGGAACTCTCTATCAGCAAGATTAACAGTCCCCCTAAAATTATAAATACTGTGGTGGAAATCATGCCAAATGTCATAAATGGTTTAAATTGTAATGGTACAACTGAGTTAGGTGATATTGGCATGACTGCTGTCAACATATTAACTTGACAATTACAGCATGAATGAGAGTGACTGCAGTCATACTGACTGCAGTTGTTTAGTTCCACTTGATTAATTGAAGTATCTTTTTCTAAAGGCAAGCTTTCTTTGTCTTCAGAAATTATTTGTTTAAAGGAGTAATGAATCTGCAATAAAAGTAAAGTTTGGCATTATATAACCAGGGTATTCTAACTTTATAAAGTTTATTTTCAACAGAAAGGAAACTACGATAAGAATAATCATGATATTTTAAAGTTGGAGTTTCAGTAGGCTTCTCATTTTTGTCTTGTATTTTATAACTGCAGTACAGCATAATTTCATTTCAGTAATGTTTAAAGACATCTTATTAGCCCACAAGCCGTTTTGTTTTATTCAAATCTTAAAAAAATGTCGTCAGTTGAAACTTTTGGTAAAACCTGTTTAAAAAATGTCTGTATTAGAAAAAAAATAATTTTTGGTAATCTTTTTTCTATTATTATTATTATTAATCCTGAAGTTTATTTTGATTAATCTCAAAGATGTGAAGCAAAATATGAAACAATTTCATCCGTCAATAAACATCAGCTTTGCTTAAATTTAGGGCTTCCTGAAAAAATCACTGATATTTTGTTGTTACCTCTTCAAAGAACTTAAGTTTTCTCGATGTACTATCTGAATACCTGTGATATTACTTTTGTATGATGTTCTTCCATATAATGCTGTATTAAAAGCAGAGAGTTTCATTTATATAGATTATCAATACAGCCTATTTTATCTAGACAAATGTTTAAAAATTTTGATTAACCCTTTGCTGTATGGTTATGTATGTATGTATGGAATGTGTAAAACAAAATAACTTGGGAATATCTACATTGAAATGTCAGTTATGCGTTGGGCCTAAAACATTGTTCAGAATAATAAAGTCAGGCTTCTCCATTTTTGTAGAGTTAATGTGTATGCATTGACATTGAAGTAATGAAAACATCTTTAGAAACACCTAAAAAGTAATTTTTTGCATTTAACTCAGTTCTAAAAGAATGTGTAAACCCTATGCCCTTAAAAAAATCAACCAGCTGTTTCAGTGTTCAATAATTAGTCCTTATAAGTAAGTAGCTTTTTTACCTATGCTTATGATATATACATAGGCACTGGAGCTTTTTTTAAGTCATTGATCAAAGGATGCTCCAGTGCTCATTTGCAAATAACTCCCTATCTTCAACCTATTTGAGCCTTTTTTCCTGGGCTTTTACTATATATATAAAGGCACCCTATACATTTATGTTTATAATCAGTTTCAAAGTAACCAAATTGTTCACAGGTTGTTTCTTTTTATGTATGTTTCTATTGTAAGTTCGTGGTCAGTATTTTCCTTATCATTATTCTCTTTACACTTTCAGTAGTGTTGTGGTTGATTCCTTACAAGTATACAAGAAAATATTTAGTCAGTGCGTGTGTGTGTGAAACATTTAATACTTTGTTGATCCTTTTCTCTTGTATGACTTACACTGCAGAAGAAGAATATATTAAGTATTTTACTGTTGTTTTTTTGTGTGTGTGTGTGTGTGATGCTTTCTTCACTTTTCGACTGAATTATCATTTTTTACAGCATTCCCAACCAAAACTAACATGTAAAAACGTATATTAACATTTAATTCTAAACTAATGTTGTATAAATCTCATTCCAAGTGTAAAAGAAAATATAATTATAACTTTGTTATAGACCAAAAGTTGAATGTGAAGTTTTAATTTCTGATAAAATGTAAACATTGTAGTAAAAGGACTTATAAATATGAAGGGTAATCATTCTGACGATATATGTTTAACTTAAATAGCATATGACATTCAAAACAGACTGATACCTATATATAACTTTCTACATTTATGATTACGTTTTCATTGCTGAGCCCTAAATGGTAATTAGTTGCTAAAATGTGACTAAAAATAACATCAATTGCTTTGGAAAGTGTTTGTTAGAAGAACAAAGTTGGAACAGTGTATTTACGTAAGTTTTCTGGCTTGATTTCATTCACATTGCCATAATAGAGGCTTGTTAGTTAGCATTGTTTTGAATATTAAAACATAATTTGATACTGACCTAGTCATTTTGAATCATACGTTGTACTTTAAAAACGATCTGACTTGCGAATAAGAAACCAGGGATAATATTCTTACAGTTCAAGTAAAAAATTACACATTATATCTTAACCAGTCTTCTAAGCAGCAAAGGTTTCGGCGATCTTACTAATGGTTTTACTGCAAAGAATTATTGCTATGAAGTTTTATTGAAAGAAATGTTTTAGTGTTTACGAAATAAAAAGCATTTTTCTTAAACTGTCGGAGTGTCATTTTAGCTCATAAAAGTGGATTGATTTTTGGAAATAATGCTCATTTGATGGATGCAAGTATTTTGAAGAGGTAATAAACTGGAAAATAAACTTGCATTGAAAGACGTGTGTGTGTAGTTACTAAACATGTAACATTACAGTGGTCCAGAAAATCTTTTTTTTTACTAAAATAACTTTAAAGCGCAGACCGATCATTTAAGAAACTTTGTGTATGTGTGAATGAATGAATGGTTCACAGACGGAGATGTTGTGTTAAAACAATTTTAAAGCCTCGTCACATATTTCACTCTGTGTCCACGTTTTGTCATGCTATATCACACCAAACATACTCGCCCTTTCAGCCGTGGGGGCGTTATAAAGAGACGGTCAATCCCACTATTCGTTGGTATTTATATTGACTGTTTTAATATACAGTACATTATCTACTTCCAAATTACACGCATAATGGCTTACTGATCAGAGATCGTGGTTAGTACTAACTCTTACATACGGAACGCTATATGATTAATGTTTAATTACATGAAATATTATACAATTAAATACAGTCTGTCTTAATAGCAATGACACTGGGATTTAATATTGCGATAGTGTAAACGTTCTTTTTTTATCAAATTAAAAGTTTTCTGCATTTTATTAATTCATTCCAAGTTAGATCTTTGGTTTTATATCATAGTTAATTTTTTCTTGGTTAGCATATAAAGTTTGGTCCTTTCTACGAAGTTTTTGCTTTTCTTCTTGTTTATTTTCCATTTAAGTATAATATTTCTGTCTTATCATCAAAGGTAATTTCATCTTTATCTGTACTCGGATTGTGAGCACGAGCAGTATACTTCAAAACTGCAAGATTTTATTAAACCCAGAATGATAAGGCACTAACAAGGTTGACAGTACTAGTTAAACAAGCAACGTGTTTTTACAGACGTAGAGAAACGTAATATCTCAAGTGATGTGTGTTTGTTCTTCTAACACGTGGAGGTCGAGATCGCATCTTATTAAGTGACTGTATTTTATTTTTCTGCACGCGGTGGTCAACATAATATCTTAAGTAACTATCTTTTATTCTAACAAGTTGAGGTCAACATCACATCTCAAGTGACTGTCTTTTGTTCTTCTAACAGCTAAGGTTAACATTACATCTAAAGTGACGAGTGTTTGTAGAAACACGGACAATAGAATGAAAGCTATGATGTAATTTGTATTCGGACACAAACAGAAATGTGTGCTGACGGATTCAACAAAACGACTTTCTCGTGCTTGGTATTCATTTTTTTTTTAAGTTGAACTATCAAGAAGTCGATGTAATTTATTAACTGTCACAACTGACGTGCCCGTCATGGCCAGGTGGTTAGGGTTCTCGACTCACAATCTGTGGGTCGCGGGTTCGAATCCCGCCACACCAAACATGCTCACCCATTCAGCCGTGGGGGCGTTATAATGTAACGGTCAATCCCACTATTCGTTGGTAAAAGAGTTGGCGGTGGGTGGTGATGACTAGCTGCCTTCCCTCTAATCTTTTACTGCTAAATTAGGAACGGCTAGTGCAGCTTTGCGCGAAATCCATAACAAGCAAGCAAAAACAACTGACGTAACGGCAAATGCTTAATATAAACATACAACTTTCATGTTTCGTGATGTTACAAAACACGTCGAATCTGATAAGATTAGCATCACAAGTCGCGACATCCTTTGATTGATATGCGTATTCGGCAATATTAAATAATCTGTATCATTGCATACATTTTAGGCTGTAACTAACCTATCATGGATCACTTGGGGCTCTAAGTATAAAAAGGCACATCTTGGGGAGTGGTGAAGTATTTTAGTGTACAGACTGGGATAGACACTGTGGTTTATGATCGATGATTTTTGCGGCTCGTTTTCTAAACGTCAATGAAGATCAGTCGAACTTTAGAGACAGTTTTATACTTAATTAATGAATGGCTTTCTGCTGTCCCTTTGGCTAGGTTTTGTCAACGTCCTAGTGTGCGATCTCCCTGATTCGAGATTCAATATTGATAGAACTGCAGACCTTGATTATAAAAGTTGATTTTATAAAAGCTGCTAATATTTTATTCTATACTCAAAAGTTTTAATATGGTTACTATTATAAATTTTACAAAGTTTTATATGCGTACCAAACAGGTATCGATTTTGTTACTTGTTATTATGCACAAGAATGTGGCACGTGGGCTAAACGGCAAGGATCCGGAAAGAGGGCAACCGGTCAGCAGCACCCATTGCCTGTGTCATTGTTAGGTCTACAAGAATACGTAATAGTTCAAATTAGTATCGCTATCGCTTGTTTCATAGAATATATATACTCGTATGGCATAACGCAAGAATGTAGTGTTCTTCTTAGCTGTGCGCGCTACCTCTTCGATGAAGCGCCGCTGTTGCTAACGCTGCAGCAAGAAAAATACAGCGACGCTACTGTTGTCGCTACATATTTATAAATTTAACGGCACTATCGCTACTTTTGAAA
>NW_013666427.1:290651-300783 GCF_000517525.1 Limulus polyphemus
ATCCCCGTCCCACCAAACAGACTCGCCCTTTCAGCCATGGGGCCATTATAATGTGACGGTTAATCCTACTATTCGTTGGTAAAAGAGTTGGCGGTTGGGCTACTCTAGTACTTCTAGTCTTTCACCGCTAAATGAAGGACGGATAGCGCAGATATCCTTCGTGTAGCTTTGTGCGAAATTCAAACCAATTTAGGAACTGACAAATCATTTACAGGAGCCAAAGATCCAATCATATAGTGGAATTGACCTTGTATACGGAAGCAGGTATTCCAATTATTCCAACGAGAGACTGTTGGCTAATGGCAACTCATAGATATCGTACTGAAAATACAATTGAATTTAGGAATGTTGACCAAAATGTGCTTGGATTTAGATGACTCCTCCATGAATAAGTCAAGTATAAAATCAGGAGCAACTGGCAAACCACTGAACTTCACTTTGCCATTCATACAACACATGAAACAGTAGGACTGAACAGTAGTAGCAGGAGAGACACATTTCTGGATCATAGTTTAAATCTGCAAAACTTGAAACATTCTTTTGAGCTTGACAGTCTAAGGAATTAATAGCTTGTTCATTTCTTTTTCAGTCAGGTTCGTTACGAGATGAACGGTGTACTTCTCTGTCACGAAATTGCTCCTGACTTCTTCTAACGTCATCTTAGCGAACAATTTGATGTGCTTCTGTATTTCAGGTTTGTTCCTGACTTTTTGTCAGTGGATTCTTGCTCTTTTTCTCTAACTCGCATCCTGACGTTTCATTTTCTTTCTAAAAGTTTCAGACTTCTTCCATGATAAGTCACTTTTCCGTTTGGCATCGTGATTTTCGATGTTTTTCATCACTTTATACTCATGATGAAGTAAAAAATAATTGTGTAATTTACGAAGATTGAGTTACTACAAAATTCCTGCAAATTTGTATGTAATGAACTCCATACGAAGGACATGCGACTTCTTTGGTCACAGAACAATTCAATTCATAGAGTATGCTTGGATTCTCCAGCAGAAAAGTAACTTTTTCTTCTGAAAAAGCACAATGATTCTCCACAACGAAAACTCATTTTTAAATTCTGCATTGAACTCATTTTACCACAACTTCAGAAGTTTTATTAAAAATAATAATTTCGTTGATAATAATAATAAATGTACAAAATAATGTACATTATTAAAAACGAAAGAAGTACCATTAAGAAAGCGATTTTGGAAATTTTTTTATAAAATAAGGTACTATTACTTTTTAAATTCTAGCGAGAGTTTATTGTATAACATTTTTCATCTGGGTTTGATATAAAGCTGTTATTGACTTATTTCTTTTAAATAAAGGTGAGCAAATGCACTAAATAACCGTTTTATTTACTTTGTTAGGAACTTACCCTTATGATGTTGAAAAAGTATGAAAAGTTTTATCGAATTCGGACTTAAACTGTCGGAGGAGTTTTGCGTACAGACGGACATTAGTCTCTTATATATATATAGATAATACATAAAATAATTATATTTATATATACAAAATTAAATAATTATATTTATATATATACAAAACTCAATAATTATATTTATATATACAAAACTAAATAATTATATTTATATATACAAAACTAAATAATTATATTTATATATATACAAAACTCAGTAATTATATTTATATACAAAACTAAATAATTATACAAAATATAATTATATACAATATACAAATGATCATAGTTTATATTTTCTATTAAAATGTAGCAAGTAGCGCTTTGCACAAACAAAAAATGAATTTTCAAATGTCGATCCACTAGTCGCTTCTAGAAACATAGGTGCGATACGTAGCGCGCACTACGCACAGCTCTAATGTTCCTACTATTGGTCAACGGTGATAAATCAGCCTGACAGTTTTACGAAAATGTACATCTTTTGTATTTAATCTGAAATACAGGTGAATGTATCTGTTATATATTTGTATGCGCATGTGTGCTGAAGAAACTTAGACGCGTGTTCGTGGTAGATATATCAATTAATAATTGTGGTTTGTTAAATAAGAACAAGATGAAGAGTTTCCTTGGTCATGTAACTTTCTTAATTTTTGGAATCATATTTGAGTTGCACGCGCACATTGAGTAAGAATATAATTTCATTAACTTTTTTTGTAAATAACTGATATAATTTATCGAAATTACTTTAATCATCAATACTTATACCCAGTGCCGGATCTAGGCATAAGGTAAACAAGCTACAGCTTAGGGCCTCACAAAATTTCAGTATTTTTTTTTTTTTGCTTTTAAAATTTCATTTTTCACTTTAAATACCTTGCTATTAAATTAAAAGGCATATATATATGTTTTTAATTTTTTTGTGGCGACCCAAGGACCTGTTTTGGTACCCACCTTTGTGAGACTTTCTGGTGTAACTTTCTAACAAGGGGCCTACAAGCTTTATATAGCTTAGAGCCTCACCAAGTCTAAATCTGGCACTGCTTATACCAGTAGATGGCCTGTAGTATTTCACACTAATTTGTACTCTTTGCAACATAAATAATGCTTTGAGCTGTTGGTGTCGCAGCAGTTATTGCACAGAATCTAAAGCTTACGTTTTTTAATTATCAGTTTTTCATAGATAAAGTAATATTGTTTTTGTTCTGATGTATAATATTATTTACAAAAGTTTGTATTATGAAAGGAATGTGTCAGATCTATATTTTTAATTTTAGATCATATTTTTATTACTTGATTTTCATATCTCAAATAACTAAATGTAGATAAGTCTTCGAAATTAATAGGTGCAACTAATTTTTGTCTCATTAACTGCTCTTAAACGCTTCATGTATTAGAGGGAATACATGAAAGAGTAGCTTAAGTAACGCAGTATATGTAAATATTATATATTCGTGTAACTAAGTTTGTGTGCCTCCTTAACATGAGACTTTGAATAAGGGTCTACTACACAAGAAAGTAAGTGAATTCATGACTTTTCTTTGGTGAGATGGTTCACCTATACAACGGGCATGTTTGAAAGTTTGTAATAATCTAAGTTGTTACAATACAGACGAAGTGAGACAATTTCTCTTTCCAAAGTGTAAACAATACTAATCATGTTCAAGTTGTGAATCGAACATATTATTCCATTAAGATGATGTAAAATGAGAATGTATTTGATTAAATCAATCCTCGTATTTACAACATTTCTTTAAAACTTATTGCTCGTAAACACAATAAATTTGTTTAAGTTCTGTTAATACCATATATTCTAATTTGGCAATTTTAAAATATATGTGTTTTACGTTTTACTAGATTTATCAATTTGACACCCAACTGTGTGTATAAAAAAAAAAGAGTGGAATCTTAGGATGGTTCTTGTAAAGGATTCTTCATAAAAAAATAGTTTATACCAAATGTATGCGGAAGAGTCAAACCTGCCACCTTTTCTCTTTGATGTAAATAAAAGAATGATCGTGTGTGTATTTTAAATAATTGTGTGTAAGAATGAAAAGAAACTTCATTGAAAAGACTTAAAACGTCTGAATGTTTCCTCTTTTGTAAATTATAGGGCGGAAGAACGGATTGACACATCCAGTGCATTTCCGGTAAAACAGTTTTTTCTTGTTTATTATATCAAAATAACATTCCAAGCTTGTTAAATCAATGAAGAGTTTGGATTTCTTTTAAACAAATAATACCAATAAGAAGAGATAGTTGTTAATTAAAATGTTATTTCAGAGAAATTACATTCTTTACCTTTACCTTTTGCTCAGTATTTTAGTATTGATTCATGCACATTCAACCGTTAACTAGGACCGTTTCCTATTCATGACCTTAAGAAAACACGTAGGTTCAAGAAATCAACTTAACACAAAAATACGATACCTGTAACCCGAAAAGTGGACCTTTCTTCTTTAGGGGCAAACTAGGATCATCTCCTATCTATTCCAGAAATGATTTTTTATAAAACAATCTAAAACTATGAACAATAAAATGTACTCGCACAAACTGGAGAGACTTATTTCAGGAAATATTTCAGCATGCACAGAAGGCTTAGTACGTTATATAAAAACGATTTTTTTTGAGCCTCAACACGTCGTTACAGTCTATGTCACCACGTCTGGTCATTCTCCGTCTAATAACTATGCAACTTGAAAATAGCCCTGCATCGTTGTTGCAATTACAAAAACTCTACCGTAAGACTGTTATGTCCAAAGCACACCACTCCACCCTGCTTGTTTTCTATTATCCGTCTAGTATACTAAGAATGAAGGTTTTCAAGCGCCTGTTTCAACAGTCCAATCTCACAGAGAGCCATAGGTGCTGCATACGGCGACTTTTTAAGCAATATGACTTTGTATTGAATAGCATGAAAACCCGTTTTACTCTCTAGTTGTTTGAGCTATGCGACGTTAGTACATCAGGTATGAAGCCTTAACTTGGTGAATCCATATCCCGTTGACTTTATTTACAGAGGGTACTTGGACGGCTTTTGCCATTGACCTTTACAAGACCTGTTATTTGTTACAAGACGCCGCACTTTATTTGCTATAGCTGAGATGTAACTCGTTGTAGATCTATTTCTGGAGGTCCTGGTGCTACAAGTTGATCCATATTTTTTCGTTTTTCAATGTCATTAAGTTCAATGGATATCCCTGTTTTGAAATTTCTAAGCCTCTGATTTAAACATATCTTTATGATCCGAGTATTTTGCGTCGAAAAGGACTGCTACATACATTACAAAAAGCGATCAGTTTTTGGTGGCATCACACTACTTACAAAATAACACACACCGCCAAAATGTAGTTTTGATATATTCCATTTAACCACGACTTTATATATGCTGTGTTTATCATGTGACTTCCTAATGCGCATATTTAAAAATGTTTTTATGAACATTCAACCCTTTGAATTTGTTATTGACTACATTGTCACAATGTTTTTTATCAAAAGCAACACTATTACTACCCGTTTTACAGTATGTTATTCATTTCTATCTATCTGTGTGTGTGTGTTTGAGTAAAAAACTTTTGCATTTTATATGGAAGTAACATGGCTTTCCTTTTCGCTCCCAAATTAAAAACACACAGTGTATTACATTGATTTAATCAGGAACTGACATGTTCAAGTAGGCCTTGTCGAAACGGCGGTGAATGTGTCAACGCCATCTGGTGGTCACCAGGAATATCACGAGAATACCTTTGTATGTGTCGGCCAGAATTCTGTGGAACACGCTGTGAAACAAGTAAGACAGAAAGTTTTATTTTGGGCTTTTAGTTTTATTAAATTTTTCTTAAGTCAAAAATTATTTTTTCCATGTTAGTACAAATCATTTTAACATTAAGTCTGTTTGTTTGTTTTTGAATTTCGCGCAAAGCTACATGAGTGCTATCTGCGCTAGCCATCCCTAATTTAGCAGGTTAAGACTAGAGGGAAGGCAGCTAGTCATCACCACCCACCGCCAACTCTTGTCTTTTTACCAACGAATAGTGGGATTGACCATCACGTAATAACGTCCCAACGGCTGAAAGGGCGAGAATGTTTGGTGGGACGAGGATTCGAACCCGTGACTCGCAGATTGCGAGTCGAGCTCCCTAACCACCTGGCAATACCGGGCCAACATTAAGTCAGTAGTTAGTGTTTGCACACGCACTCCAGCGTTTAATAACTTTGACGTATATACACATCAGTTTTAATTAATACACGATATGTATTTTATTCGTTAATCTAGTTTTTCTTATGATGTCACATAAGTGTTTTAGCATTAAGTAGTTGGTCTTCATGTTCATATGTACAATCACGTGTTGTATTGCCTGTACTAGTATATATATACACATATATACATCACTTTATACAGAGTTCAGTATGTTGTATTAAAAAGATTTTGAATATGTAAATCAGCAAGCCAAATGGTGAAAAATAGCCGATATAAAGTAGTAGTGGAACAGAATGTATCAGAACTACATTTTGGCATCGTTTGTCATTTCCTAGGTTGGGAGAGGTCTGTAACAACTTTTTCCAATGTAAAATATACATACACTAAGATTATAGAGATTTGTTCAGGTCAGAGATTTAGAAATTCCAACAAGGGAATATCCCTTTTACTTTATGCCATTGGAAAACAAAGGAATATGGATCAACTTGGGGATTCAGAACTGTCCAGAAACAGACCTGAACAAGTCGTACTTCAGCCATGGTAACTAAACTGCGGCGTCTTGCAACAGGTGAGAATCCATTAACACAAAAACCAGTGGCAAAAGCCATCCAAGTGTCCCGTAAACAGAACCCAATATAATCAAGAAGGCTATAGGCTATCCGTCTGGAAACGAGGACAAGATAAGACTTTTTGTGACACTTTCCGTTCAACTGTCGCATACCCCAAGCAGCTGTAGAATTAAATGGGTATTTATGGTATTTAATGGTTAATGTGTTTATGTATCCATTCCAGACTTATTCCTGTATTAAGTATATTTTCATAACCATTTCAGAGTAGCATATTTCCACCCTACATTTGATGTGTTTAAGACTACCATCACATCTGTTTAAGTTTGTACATTATAACTTAATGTTTAAGAATGTCTTTCTATATATTTGTGTTTCTGTGTTATTGCATCTTTTTGAACGTATTTCGTAGATATGGCATATTTAGAGTCTGTTACAATGCTATATGTGTATGTTTCAACTTAAAGAATATTTTGCCCCCCAGTGGCACAGCGGTATGTCTGCGGAGTTACAACGCTAGAAACCGGGTTTCGATACCAGTGGTGGATAGAGCACGGATAGCCCATTGTGTAGCTTGTGCTTAACTACAAACAAACAAACAAGAATATTTTAATACATTTATAAGTGTATTTCACCTTTGCGTTATTTATACTGATATGCAAGTCTGACTTTGTTAGGATTAGAAGTTTACCTTAAAAGTGCATTTGTGCAGACGTACTTCTTCACTGTGTTTAAATTTCAACCCCAGCATTACTTTTATATAGACGTATACTTTAGCTATGCTCACATTTCAATCACAGTATTATGTCTGTTTAGTTGCACATTCTAGCTTAATATTGTTACAGATTAATTTAAACATTATTTTCGTTCAGATCTATTTCTATTATTATAATATTTTCACATTCATCCAAGGACTCTGTCTGTTCTTAACTTAATCCTAGAAGTTCTTGTCTACAACTCACTAAAATCATAACTCACACAAAAAACAAACAAACAAGAAAGACCGATAATATTGCAGTTAATCCTATTAATTACTGTTAGTGTCTTTTTAGTAGTTTACATGAGAAATGAGTGGTTTCATTTAATCTTTACTCAACATATGACGCAATTGAACAGTGTGAAGATATGTCGGTAATTTGACAGTTATTATATTTATATTTCTATCCTATTGTTATAAACTGTTCTATCGTTGAATATAGCTTATAACACTAATATTGCATTTGTATAGTCGTATTACTGTATTTACCACTCACTCTAATGGGCCACCCAGTGGCACAACGGAATGTCTTCGGTTTGTTTATTTTTGAAGTTAAGCACAAAGCTACACAATGGGCTATCTGTGCTCTGCCCCACGACGGGTATCGAAACCCGGTTTCTAGCGTTGTAAGTCCGCAGACATACCGCTGTGCCACTGGGAGGAGGGGCGAATGTCTTCGGACTTACAACGCTAGAAATCTGGTTTCGATACTCGTGATGGGCAGAGCAAATATTTCTCATTGCTTCGTTTTGTGTTTAATTACAAACAAACACTGTAATGGTTACTTTTTCGAAACACGTGTTAGATTAATACGTTTAAATTTCTATCGTAGTATCAAGCCTTATACTCAATTCACACCACTCTGACTTTTTTTTTCAGATCAATTTGAACGGTATACTGGCTATCAGCTTGAATGCTTTGAAGAATTTCAGCCTATAGTATCAATAAAAGGATCTTCAAAGCTTCTGTGGGAAAGCTGTCGGCAGGCTTGCGCAGTGTTTCATAAATGTAAATTAATAAATTATGTCATAAAACGTGACGGACAAAGTTTCTGCTCATTATATGAGAAACCACCAAGTACTTGTGATATATATCGTATATTGAAGTGAAAGGAAACGACCTGTATAGCCTTGACATGATGAATGATGAATGTTTTGAGCTGTAGTTTCTTTAATGAAACAAATAAAATATAAAGCTGCTTATTGACTTTGTATTGAAAAATATTAGAAGTTCTCGCTTTACTAAAGTGCAGGGAAGTGCTCTCTACAACACGTATGAGATATACAACAAATTGCATTTCAAAATATTCACAAATACAGAATTTATATGAAACATTCTAAATCCTAAAATGAAACTTTAATTTCTCCAGTCCTCAAGTTATATAGAAATCATCCGAAAGTTGTTTATAGGCTGTATTACTTGAGTCTAATACTTAATTCGCATGAAACATGTGACATTGATAAAATGTGAGCTTGTTTGTTTAAAAACATGCTAAAAATAAATATTAAGTAAAAAAATAGTACACACCACATTGATAAAATGTGAGCTTGTTTCTTTAAAAACATGCTAAAAATAAATATTAAATAAAAAATAATACACACCACATTGATAAAATGTGAGCTTGTTTGTTTAAAAACATGCTAAAAATAAATATTAAATAAAAAAATAGTATACACCACATTGATAAAATGTGAGCTTGTTTCTTTAAAAACATGCTAAAAATAAATATTAAATAAAAAATAGTATACACCACATTGATAAAATGTGAGCTTGTTTCTTTAAAAACATGCTAAAAATAAATATTAAATAAAAAAATAATACACACCACACTTGGAAATTCAGAATACAAAATGCCAGGTTTGACAAGAAAATAAAGAGATTTGTAGTTTTTCATATAGCAAGCGTACGTTGAACCTATGACTAATAATCATACAGACATTAGAAAACAGTCACTTAAGGTCGGCTTAAAATGATCCTATAAATCAGTTAGAAAATAAACGTAAGAATAAGATGTACCATAATAAAAATATCACAAAGACGGACCTAGTTTTGTTCAAGTCATAAATAGTTATCAAAGTAACTTTCTAGGTTAATCAAAGTAACTTTCTAGGTTAATTAATACTCATTAAAATTGTCAGATTTATTCCGAGCAGTTTTTGGGACACGTATCGCGGTAAAATAATGATATTGGAATGACTCACAAGGTTACATTACATGTATTGTTTTATGTCAAAGCGAATTTTTGGTTTAGAACAATAGGTTTTTTCCAGCTCACCATAATAAGTTATTTCTCTGTAAGCATTTCTGAAATTACAAAAATTATAATAATTACATAATGACATAATGAAAAATAGCAAAACCATCTTTTTGGGTATATGATTCGACAATAACTGCTTAATTAGGTACTCATTTAACACTTACTCATCAAGAAATAAAAAATGATTGTCAATATTGAATTATTTTGGACTAGCTAGTTATTCCTTCATATTTTATTTATGAAAATGACGGTTCACAAACTCCACATCAAATCTGCTTAGAAAGGAGATTATTAGAGAACTTCATATAAAAAAATCAGCATTAATTAAACTTGGAAATAAATAACCCCTTCTTATAATTTTTGGTACCTGACGTAACTATTAGTTCAAAATATTCTAGAATTCAGATAATTATCATATATAGCCAATATTTCAGACATAACTCACTTACAAAAAGCATCTAATAGACAGTGGTTTTAAATTGTTCTTAGGGTGAACTTTTTAGACACCAAAGAACATGAAAAACTTGAACAATTTAGATAATATCTTATTTTCTAACCTCAAATAGCTTAAAGTTTCGGAGATTAGTCTTCTGAAATCTTAAGCCATTTGAAATGAGAAAATATGATATCATCTTGGAATCGTCATCTTTACTCTGAAAACTACGCATTTATGTTAAATACTAGCAATAAGTATTGCGTATTTGATGATGTTTGCCCGAGAAATTTCATACGGTATAAGAATATGTGCTTGCTTACTTTACACTTAAGGAACTAAAAAACTGTAGTGTTACTATTATTAATATAACATGCACAAATATTCATTAGATGTAATTAAGCTCTATGATACCTATAAATGTGAGCAATGGCATGAATCTATTTGTTTGTCATTGTTACTATCTGCTGTATGAAATTGTTTGTTTGTTTGTTTTTTGGAATTTCG
>NW_013666427.1:301783-308180 GCF_000517525.1 Limulus polyphemus
TGCTAGTATGAATACATTTACAGAATAACACTATTAGTTCTCAGGGAGCCAAAAAAGATCTACTAGGAAAACAGTGGACAGTTGATGTATGTAGTCTCTAGATGGATAATAAATGGTGGAGGCCTATAAACAGACAACTAATGCCAACAATTGTATAGCCGAAACAACCTTTAGATTACAGATAGCTAATGCTGGCACCTTCTAACCGGACAATTGATGCTGGCAATATCTGTCTTGACAACTGATGGCGCAAACTTCTAGCTGGATAGTTGTAACAACAATCTATAGCTGGTTAACTCCTTCTGGTAACTTCTAGTTGTATTACTTATGGTGCCAAGCTCTAGCTGAACAACTGATGCTGGCAACCTCTGGTTGGAAAACACATGCTGGACATCCTCTAGATGTTGACAATCTCTGGTTGGACAACTGATGCTGACAATCTCTGGTTGGACAACTGATGCTGGCAACCTCTAGCTGGACAACTGGTGCTGGCAACCTTGATTGGGCAACTGATGCTGGCAATCTCTAGCTGGAAAACTGATGTTGGCAATCTTTTATTGGACAACTAATGCTGGTAACCTCCAGATGATCAGCTAATGCTGGCAATCTCTAGTTGGACAACTGATGCTGGTAACCTCTAGAAGATCAGCTGATGCTGATAATATCTAGCTGGATAACTTATACTTATTATACTTACAACCTTTGCTTGGACAATTGATGTTCACAATTTCTACAAAGATTTCTGATACTGGCTACTTTTAATTGGATAATCTCTAGATGGTCAGTTGATGCTATCAACCTCTGGCTGAAGAATTGACACCGTTATCTTCTAGCTAGGCAGCTCAGGCTAGCAACCTCTAATTGGACAGCCCACTAGCAACTCCTAGCTGGCAAAAATAAGATCACGTCAGACCTCATTACTATTTTAAGCAAAGTATGTGAATATCAATAAAGTTTAAACACTGTAATTTGTTGACACCAACAGTTTAACTTTTATAAACAATAATAAACCTTAAAATAAACTTTGATCCGTCTACATTTTGTTTTTCTGTATAAAAGTATCATAAAATATTTTACAGACGACGACAGCGACAGGCACACACGTAAACTTACATCATCTTATTATCATGTTTAAAATAAAGATAAAAATACAGCATAATCGATTTCTAATACAATACAATGTATATTCTGACTTTAAGCATGTCCTTGAATTTTGGTGCCTGTTTTCTTGTTGTTTTTGCATTTTTCTTCGTACTAGAACATTATAATGTTTATAAACGTCTCTACTGGAGAAATTAGAGATATTAAAGACCAAACCTGCACGCTCTTATCTTATATGTTGAAAACAGATGTGTAAGGTCTGGTTCTTTATGAAGTTTGATCATTTTAATTGGAAGACTGGACCGAAATGAGCCATTTTTCTCTCAGTTTTTGACGAAAATAACTCACGATTAACGACGGCAGTAAAAAGTAATGCTTGGCTTGTACGTGTCTCATCAGGTGATAAAGTACTCATCTCCTTTCATATTACACAAGATACGGAAACATCGAGTTTTCTGACGTGCTATTGAGAGATATCTCCACTGTATGTTTCTACTTGCCATGTGTTCGCATACCCAAAGGATGTTAATTATCTAGTAAAACAGGTGTTTGCGATAAATAACAAGAGTACTCCTTACAATTATATTCGGACTTTGTGAGTTAATGATAACATCATAGATCATATATATATATATAGATAACACAAATATTTCTTGTTACCGGACACAACACCTGCGTCTGTTTATTCGTATTGGAAAGTAGCCTGTTTCCACTCATTAGAAAATGAAATCTCTTGCTATTTTGTATGCGTTATTGACACTGATCACACTAGCTTCAGGGTAAGTATATTGTCCGTCAAAATTTTTATTTTATTTTCAACGTCCGATTCAATCATTTAGTACGCTGCTAAATTTTCGATAACCGCCTGAGAATATGAAAAAAAAATCTTCCGTATTTTTAAACGCAAATTCTCATATGCTATTTAGATACTGCTTTAACAAATGCTTTCACGAACAGTTAAACAATGTAGATGTACTTTTTAAGTCAGTCCAGATTATTCATTGTCGTTGTTGCTCTATCAAAGCTATCTAGACGTAATGCGCACAGTATCATAAATAAAAGCTTACTCGTCTGTTTCGTCACAATACAGTTTGAAATGAGTTTTTCTACATTAAACTACATTAAATTAATAACAGGTTTAGAGTGCATTATAAAAGATAAAACATGATGAAACGTTTTATAACTTCGAGAATCAACCATCAGCATCGCACACAAGCGATATTGTTTGTTTGTTTATTTATTTGTAATTAAGTACAAAGCTACACCACGGGTATCGAAACCCGGTTTCTAGTGTTGAGAGTCCGCAGACATACCGCTGTGCTATTGGGGGCCAAGCGATATTACAAATAAACAAAAATACTAAGCGATTGAAATAGCATAAGGAATGGGATCATATTTTATGGTTTTTATTGTTAGATTTAAGTCTTTTGATAACTTTTCTTTCGAAATATTAAAAATCCGCCAAAGTACTAAATTATTGAAGAGGTACAAAAATAATCGCTGGAATTAAAAACATTCGTTTACACTAAATCTATTGAAAATTGCAAGTTCTCCATTTTCTTCCACTTATGGAACATGGTCTTTAGAACAAAGAGGGACCAGACACGACCTACTGGTTGAAGAAAGATATGCGTATAAGGTTCAAGCTGTGATATACACCTGAACACGTTTCAGTTATGAGAGCATTATAGCTGTGGCAGTCGATCTCGATATTTGATTAAGATTTTATGTATATTAGGTACAGGTGCCGCTGAACATCTCCCTCTAGTCAACAGCTCGAAATTAGGAATGCTACACCTGAGCCTTGGGGATCTCTGGCTTGGTCATATGTCTCAAAAGGTGACGCTCAAGTTGAAAATACCAAGCATGAAATAATCGTTTCTGTTAATTTTAACACTTGCTTTTAATGGTGAGAGTTTTTGATGTTATATATACGGTTGTACTCATTTAGCAAAACTCAGCCAAATGAAACTCGTTAAATGTAAGACGTATTAGTTCACTCCCTTGCTAGACAGGCTATAGTTTCACTTAAAAGTAATTTTTAGTTTATTGATTTAAGACCACATTTTTAGCCATTTGCATAAAGCTTTTCCAAATCTTGAATTTATTAATTATGTCGACCATGGGCTATAGAGCAAATTTACCAATCAGTGTTCGCCGACAAGAAATGAAATTAATTGAAGTTCGGTTGGAAGAAAGCTTGAAAAGTTATGCTTGCTTTTTACAATCTTCCAAGCTGGTCAAAAGAAATTGGTCGCTTTCTTTAAAAATATTTATCACATTAGTGCACAAAGCTTTCAAGTGATGAAGAATGAAACCAAGAAACCTCAATATTTGTTATGATAATGAAAAACTAAACTACGCATAGTTTTTAGGTAGAACATCATATGGAACGAATAACATGGTTTATGAAAAATAGCAATGTCTTATCTCTAGATTTATATGATTTTGCTTTTGTATACATGGACTTTTTGTTATTGACTGATTTTTGAATATAAAAACAAAATTATACTTTTGATTTTTACAAGACAATTTATATCTTAAATCAAGTTTTCTCCATTTTAGGTTAGTGAAGAATATTCCAGAAACGGCATTCACATCGTACTCGGTAGTATGCTTCTTTCATAAAACTTCTTTCTTTGGTTAAAAACACGTTAAATGTTTGTCAAATATTCTTCAAAATGTTGAATCCCCACACAAAAAAAATAATACATAGTTTCCTTTACAAGATCTGTTTAATACACTTCAGCCTTTATGAAGTTTGCATTATATTCTGATTTTTTTTAGGATAAACTGACATGCGTTGATAAACCATGTCAGAATGGTGCTAAATGTCTTAGAGCATACCGACCACCAGAACATTTACAGACGTACTATTGCTTTTGTCCGCCAGGGTTCTGTGGAAAAACTTGTGAAAACGGTAAGATCATTGAAACTAAAGTCTCTACAAATTGTAAACGTCAAACTAGCAAACTTTTCAGAAATTTCTATTCTAATCGCCCATGACTTATTCATGAATAAGTTGTCCAAATTTCGATGTTTAAATAACAAACTGATAAGAATATCCACTTATACAAAGAATTCATTAAAAAATATAAGATTATTTTCACTAAAATATTAAATCCTTTGGATTTAATTTTATTATTTGGTGCCAGTAACTAGGCACACCTCATAGACCATATATCAAGAACAAAAAATAAAACGTTAGTATATCTTACCTCGAAGAAAAATTTAATTTTTTTTTTTATACAGAACAGTTTATTCGATACCATGGCTACCAGTTGAAATGCCTGGAAGATTTTCCAGCCTTGATGTCAATATCAGGATCTATAGAAGAAATTTATGAATATTGCCCTCAAATATGCTGGCAAACACCTGAATGTGAAAGTATTAACTACATCACAGGACCAACAGGTATAGGTATCTGTCGACTTTTCCAAAAAGCTCCTGATATGTGTGAATTTCAGAAGATTAATATAACGCCATCCAATAGGGTTTCTTATGTTGCTGATCTGAAGAACTTCCAATGTTAAGAAAGCAAAGCTCTTTTAAAATAAAACCAATTTCTTTATTTCGTGATAAATAGCATTTGCTAATTTGATCTTTTGTATGTTTTTTTTAACTCAGTTCGTCGTGGTCTGGCATGGACTTATGGTTAGAGCACTCGATTCGCAGTCTGAAAAATGTTTGTTGATTATCACTTCAAATTTAGGGGCGGTTACCGCAGATAGTCCTCGAGTAGTTTTGCACGAAATTCAAAAGAAACAGCCCCCAGTGGCATAGCAGCTGTCTGTGGACTTACAACGCTAGAAGCCTGCTTTCGATACCTGTGGTGGGCAGAGCACAGATAGCCCATTGTAGCTTTGTGCTTAACTTCAAGCAAACAGTTCGTCATACATATTTTATAACATTGGTTGTTTGTTTGTAAATAAACACAAAGCTGCACAATGGGCTATCTGTGCTCTGCCCCCACAGGTATCGAAACCCGGATTCTAGCGTTGGAAATCCACAGACATACCGCTGTGCCACTGGGGGCATTTTATAACATATCTATCACTTCTTTTGCCTTCTCCTACACTCCTTAGCGTTCGCAAAGTATTTTGTTTATTTAATGTCACAGAGTAGTGAATGAATAAAGTATAACTACTGAATTAAAAAATGTAATGAATTATCATCATCAGAAGTTAAATTAAAAGACAGGAAGAAGAAAATTGAAATTCCCGAATCAATATAGCAACATTCAACTTTCATAATAAAACACTTTTTAATAGACAATCAAATAAGATATTATAGAATCTACTAAATAAGCAGTGGAGCACACAATAATTATTTATAATTCATAATGCGCCCGTGAAGAAGGAGCGTCTACCTTCCGAAAGCTCTCTGGATCACAGGGCTGTGATGGTTTTATTGTCTTGAAATTTTTACATGTTCTACAGTAACTCCTGTACGCTGAATCCGAAAATGATATCCATTTTCTCCACCACGTGCAGATTTTTCACAAAACTTTATATGTACTTTTACATAAGTGAGTCATTTTTATTTAAATCAGGTCACATTTTGTTATGCTTAAAATGGTGACAACCACTGGCTATAGATTTCTCTAGACCAATCGCGACTTGAGAGTCTTATTGATCTTTCTAGAACCTACAAGAAATACACCGCTAGTAAATAAACGGTTAACAGGCCGCATGACGTGTCATTTCTGGATACTATTTGTTTGTGCGTCTGCTTTCATATTATTTTTATCTTTTCAATATAATTTATTCGTTGCTATGGCAAGAAGGGGTTGTGTAAATGACCCAAACATATTATGTTACATTTATGGTCAAAAAGCGTATTACGCGTATTTTGGAATAAAACTTGGGGACTAAGACAAATCATAGGCTCCGCACAAAGTTTGTACCGTTTCTGTCGAATAGTTGAAACAATGGACTAAAGGTAAGAAAATGTCTTTGTTTTTTGGAATTCCAGTGGTCTGGCGTTAGGCTAGAAACCACTCAGATGACTGCTATTTTTGCTCATGTAACGTGTAAAGCTACATCACTCGAAATAAAAAGGAAATTTTATATTCGAACCTTCACTCTGCTCATGTACCTGTACCAACTCCACCCGTGACTCTTGATAAAATTTCATCTGATGTGAATAAAAATGATGATTGGGACTGTTTTCAACCTGAAACAACTGGTGAACACAATGTGAACTTAATGCTTTGGGTCTTCTAAAGGATTCTTCAGAGATTTTGAGGTCCAAACTTTGGGCTAAGAACTTACTTTCTCCGTGAGCATAATTTTAC
>NW_013666427.1:309134-312807 GCF_000517525.1 Limulus polyphemus
ATACTTTTCGCAAGAAGGTTCACTGGTTTATTGCAACAATATTGCTGAATTAATATCAATGCTAGGAGCTGCCGTTTATGAACCAAGTGAGTGGCGATTGTTCATTGATTCCTCCAAAAGAAGTATAAAAGGTGTTATTCTTCTCATATATATGCATCTGTTCCCATTGTTCATTCGGGTTACTTGAAGGAAATGTACGAAAATATCGAAATTCTTCTTAATAAGGTCAAATACAAAGAACATGGTTGGCTACTTTGTGGAGATTTAAAGTCCTTTGTATGTTGTTGGGTCAACAATATGGTTATACAAAGTTTCCATGTTTTTTGTGTGATTGGGACAGCAGAGCACAAAATCAGCACTGGATAAAGAAGCAATGGCCATGCAGAGTCAGCCTGATACCAGAATCAAAAACTTTGAACGTGAAAGTTCGGTTGACACAAAGAAAGTCCTATTACCTCCACTTCACATAAATACTGGGCTTGAGGAAGCAGTTTGTAAAGACCTTCGACTGTTTCAAGTATCTTTGAATGTTGATGTTCCACCTTCCTTGATTCCTCCTTTCCATTTTCCTGATGTCTTGGTGAAACCTTTCCCATTGTTCTTCGCTGATGGCATCGAGATTTTCAGTGAATAGCCAATATATATATGAGTGTAAGAAATGAACTTTCAAGCTCATATTACAACCCAACTCTGAATTTATCGAGCATGTTATTGACAATATTTTCGTCATTTGAGTCGTTGTAGTTTCCTAAAAATCTGTCAATAACATCTTTAAAGGTAATCCACGCTTTTTTTTAATTTTCCCATTGTCCTCTCAAACTGTTAATCCGAAGTCAATTTTCTAACCTGAGGCCCAACAAAAATCTCTTCTTTAAGTTTCGCTTCTGAAAGAACTGGGAATTAATAGCTGATTACTGCTGGTCATTGAAACGAAACGCTCCAGACGCAATGCATAAAAGAAAGACCACAAGACGTAGATTTCACACACACACACACACAAAACAACAACAAAAAATCAGGATGAATGAGGATGCATATTCGTTTGCCATTAATGTTCTTCCCTTTTCTTCAGTTTTTTTTTTGTATTTTTGTTAACAAACATAATAATAAAAAATGTTCATTGTGGAAGCGAAATAATGATTTGATTTAAGTAAGAGTTTTCTTCCCGATTTGTAAAAAAATCCTTAGATGATAGAAACAAAATGATTATTATTTTTCGAAATTTGCGTAGTTGAATGGAAAATCCGTTATTAAAACCAAAACAACTTTTATGAAGTTTAACTTCGCAATCCTGTGTAATCAAGGTGTTTAAATAGTCACTAATTAACACAAACCTGCCAAATATAGTTGAATTATTAAGAAACAAGTTAGTTTAACTTATAATCGATTTAATTAAGCACGCACGCGAACAGAATGGAGACATTTTATTTCACATGAAATAGTTAAATATACACTGGAGTGATGTTATTAGTTCTATGAGAAAACAGCTTGTAAAATATGATATTCGATTCCTATATTTTGCCAGCATACCCGATAATTTCTCTTTGATATCAAATAAATTATTCAAAGATTATTATTTCCGTAAAAAAAAAGAGTTACATAGTCCTCTGTAAACAGTCATTGTATTAAAAGTAAATCCACTAAAACATGAGTTACTTGATGAAATAATTAATTACATTGATTATCATTACGCTTTGCCGGACAAGCACTGACGAAACCAGGAGTAAATTAGTTTTATGCAACTCATTATTCTAAATATTTCATTTTTTTAAAAAGAATCAAACCTTTTGACGATAAATCTTGTAGGAAGATTATCTTAGATCTAACATTGCTTAAAACATAGTTCGAGTCATTATTTGTTTATTTTAAAGCACAAAGCTACACAGTGGGTTATTTGTGCTCTGCCCCCCGAGGGTATTATCCAAAACGCCTCCCAGTGGCACAGCGGTATGTCTGCGGACTCACAACGCTAGAAACCGGGTTTCGATACCCGTGGTGGGCAGAGCACAGATAGCTCATTATGTAGCTTTGTGCATAACTACAAACAAACAAACAATTATCCAAAACAGATGTTTAGCTTTCTAAACCCTCAGAGCCATCACTGAGCCACCGCGGATGGGGAGGGGACAGAAGTTTTTAAAGTAGCAAAAGTGGTTTATTCCTAAAATTATTATTACTTTCATTGTTTTATTGTTTAGAAATTAATAATATTCTTTGAAAATATGTTTTCTATTTTTTATGGAAGTATTAGGAATAAAAATTAGAAATACCTATACTGAACTGTATTTAAGAGAGAGTATGTAACTCTGAAATGGTAATGCATCAGCAAGGTCTTTGAGTCTTTTTGACAAAAGACATGACCATTCGTTTATAAGTATGGTATGAAGGAAGTAGGAATCTACTGCAAAGTCTGCCTTTAATATTGAGCCAAAAGCTTAATAACGCCAAGATCGGGAACTTGGGCAGGTGGAGTAGATGGCCGAAGTCATTTTCATATTCCACAAATCATTCTTTCTTTCCCAAAGCGATGAGATTATATTATTGTCCTGGAGCCAGCTATTCTCATCTTTATAGTTAATTAAAGTGCATTATAGATAACAAACTATCATCAACAATTCCTAAATAATGATATTCTTCAGAATAATTATTAGATTAAGTGCACACCAAAAACACAGTCCATGTTGTAATCATCATGACAGTCGGAACCAAGCAGTTATGGCGGTATTCCTTCTTGGGCTTCCGCCATGCATAAACATGCATTCGACGAGAAAAAGAGCAAATGATGATTCATCTACCCTCAATATATAAATGTTCATTAATCCTGCGTCAAAATCTTATGGTTACGTTCATTGATGGATGTAACAGGTGGTTCATGGATTGTTTCTCGGCCATTATATTCCAATTAGTGAAGTTCCCAACAAACTTTTCTCAATGTTACAGGTTAGCGTTTGATTTTCTTTGTTAATGTTCTTGCACCTATGTTTGCAGTCCATGATTTTGAAGTGATATACTAGAGGGAAGGCAGCTAGTCATCACCACCCACTGGAAACTTTTGGGCTACTCTTTTATCAACGAATAGTGGGATTGAATTGACCGTACATTATAACGTCCTCACGGCTGAAAGGGCGGGCATGTTTGGTGGAACCCGCGACCCGCAGATTGTGAGTAGAGCTCCCTAATCACCTGACCATGCCGGGCCAATGTGTGAAGATACGTAAATATGCCATTTCGTTTACTTTATCCTTGCAAACTTGGCATAGTGTTTGATCAAATTTTCTTCCGCAGTTAGTTATGTTGCTTTAGTCTTCATATTTTTTATACAACAATTTGTGCTACTTAACGACCCCACCACACTTTAAACCCTTCTCAACCCTTCTGTTGTTTTAGTGATTGAGCTTTAATGAGTACCCCTAAAAATGTGATGATTTTGAAGTTTTGGATGTAAAGACATCAATCCAAAGAGCTCTGTTATGCGTCTCTGGAAGTACAGTTACACACTTATACAACACTGAGTGCGTGCGTCTTCAGCAACACACTTTCATAATGAATTAGTTAATCACTGGAAGCACAGTTCCCTAAAACTATAGGGGTGGTAGAATGTTTGTTTGTTTGTTATGAATTTCGCGCAAAGCTACACGAGGGCTATCTGCGCTAGCCGTCCCTAATTTAGCAG